>NC_043706.1:128658361-128742180 GCF_006229205.1 Suricata suricatta | reverse complement strand
AAAAAAAATCACTGTGAATTTTGTGATAACACTTTAAATGGATGTATTTCAATGTTGCTCCCACAAGGAAACTTCCGTTTATCAGGAATCTAACTGTCATAGTGTGATCGAAAGTGTTCCCCTTTGTGAGCTACTGGTGTGTGCAAGGGAAGTGGGGGAGGGGGGGTGGATGGGGAGGGAGGGGGAGGAGAAAAGAGAATAGGAGAGGAGAGAGGGAATGAGCTGGACATGTGGGGTGTGGGACTGAGTGTTACAAAGCAGCTTCTACAATGAGCTTTGAGACCAGAGATGATTTTAAGTCAACTCCCTTATTCTACTACCAGTGTCTTTTGTGGTTAGAGAATTTAAGTCAGAAGGAATTATGGTGTATGGGATTTAGAATCAAAAGTCCTGAATTTAATCCAACTCCCGGTTCACTCTGAGGAGTGTGACCTCAGGTGATTTATTTCACCTCTCGAGCCTGGATGCACCCGTATGTAAAAGGAAGAGAATGTCTTCCGCTTAGACTGGTAAGGACTTGACTAGGTTACACACAGTGCAAACACTGGAAAATGCCAGCTATAATCACATGTAGACTCAGAGCTCTTAAGAGCCATGTTGCTTTTTAAGAAGTTACCAGCATCACTGCTGGTGGGAATGCTAACTGGTGCAGCCTCTCTGGAAAACAGTATGGAGTACTACTAGGTACTTATCTAAAGGATACCAAAATGCTGATTTGAAGGGGCACATGTACCCCAATACAGCAGCACTATCAACAATAACCAAAGTATGGAAAGAGCCCAAATGTCCAACAACTGATGAAAGGATAAAGAAGAAGTGGTTTATATATAGAATGGAATATTACTCAGCCATCAAAAAGAATGGGATCTTGCTATTTGCAGTAACATGGATGGAACTAGAGTGTATTATGCTAAGTGAAATAAGGCAGTCAGAGAAAGACAAAAATCATATGAATTCACTCATAGGTGAGACTTAAGAAACAAAACAGATGAACATAGAGGAAGGGAAGCAAAAATAAGATAAAAAACAGAGAGGAAGACAAACCATAAGAGACTCTTGAATAGAGAGAACAAACTGAGGGTTGCTGGAGGGGAGGTGGTGGGGGACGGGCTGAGTGGGCGATGGGGTAAGTGTAAGTGATGAACCACTAAATTCTATTCCTGAAATCATTATTACACTATATGTTAACTAACTTGGATTTAAATTAAAACATTAGAATCACAAAAAAATAAATAAAAAATAAAAACATTAAGCCACAAAAATACATATAATGAAACTTGGTTTCACATAATTTCCATAACTTAATATTTCAATAGGTCTTTGGATATAAGTAAAAGTGCATAGAATACTATTTGGGCAAATTAACCTTTGCACATTTTCCTTAACAAAAAAAATATTATATAGTGATTAATAAAAGAGAGTAAAACTATAAAAATTTTTTTAAAATACAAACTTACCAGCATCTAACACAAATAACTGACATAGAATAGACACTTCCCAATGCATGATTAACTGTACAAAGTGTAATGTCTTGAAATAATTTGAATAAAGATGAAATAATATTTTGAATATTTTAACCTTGATTTGCATTGTTGTAGCATGTGAGAAATTAATTCATTTACTACAGCTTTATTAAATTAAATATCTCCCGAGGTCAGGCACTGAGTACCCACCAGAAAGAGCATGAAGAAATGCATCCTACAGGAGCTCATAGGAAAGTTGGGGAAGCCAGACGTGAGCACAATTTATGACATTGATATTAACAGAGCTGAGTGGATAGTTATTGAAATTAATAGACAATTAGCTGGAATGCTTTTTTCTTCAACATGTGGGATCACTGGGAGCTTTTTTTTTTTAAATGTATTTATTTGGAAAAAAGAGAGAGGGCATGACAATGTGAGTGGAATAAGGGCAGAGAGAGGGAGAGAGAGAATCCCAAGCAGACTCCACACTGTCAGCGCAGAGCCTGACACAAGGCTCAATCCCACAAACTGTGAGATCATGATCTGAGCTGAAATCAAGAGTTGGGCATTTGACCCACTGAGCCACCCAGGGGCGCCCCAATGGGAGTTTATTATTTTGGTCCCTGAGCGTTTCACACTGAAGGTGGACAGGACACTAAGATAATTGAGACACTTGGTTACACAATACACAGTCGTCAGAAATCCTGAGAATCTTCTTTGAACCTTCATGTTAATGTGCTTAGTTCCTAGGACCCCAAAGGGGAAAGATATATCACCTTGGATTATTTTTTAGGCTGAGAGGTAGGTTTCCTTGAATTCTGGGCAGTGTTCAGTTTCATTTGAGATTCCTTATAGCTGCACACCAGCCCCATGACAGTTTCATTACTGAGATGTTGTTGAAAGTTTTCCAAGAATTGCTCAAAAAGTACACACAAAGGAAAAGTGAGCTGACTTTAAAAAATTGAAGACAATTTTTTTGACTTAAATACATCACTGCCTATTAAAGATATCTAGGTTTCCAGTCATAAAATGCTCAGTGACCTTCAGAAGGATGCTATTTTCCCCAGTAGATGGTCATGCTGTATTTGCTGATGTTGGAATACTCAGGTATTTCTTTGCTATGTGACCCACAGAATCACTTAGGCTTATTTTGTGGTATGGCATGGGAAGGATTCTTTTTTTTTTAAGCCTCTGAAGAAGCTCTGTTATTGAATTATTGATTTTCTTTTATGTTTTACTTACCACTTTTACATCCCTCCCACCGCTGCCCTCCACACATACATCTATGATGAAGCAGCTGATGTTTTTAACAAATAAGAGAGACTGCAATTCTAGATGATTTGTAGTTAGTCTGTTTCAGCTTAGCTATTTCTTTTATTTTGAAATTACATTTATGTATTTTGAGAAAGAGAGGGAGAGAGAGGGAGAGAGAGAGCATGAGAATGGGAATGAAAATCCCAAGTAGGTTCCATGCTGTCAGCACAGAGCCCAACACGGGGCTCCATCCCAAGAACCATAAGATCGTAACCTGAGCCAAAATCAAGAGTCAGATGCTGAACAAACTGAGCCACCCACACACTCCAGCTAACTGTTTCTTGCGGAATGGTTTAGTTTATGACCTCAGTAGCTAAACAGACTGTGCTTATCTTTAGTTTAGCAATGATTCTAACAAAGCCACTTATTATTAGTCAGGTGGGTTCCCTAGAGCTTACTGTACTACAATACTGTTGAGAGACAGCTATCAATTTATGCAAGGGTGTTTGACACTTTGAGTACTTGCAAAGCTCTATAGGCACTTTCGTTCCCTCTTTCCACACATTCATTCATTCATCCATGTGGTGTGTCAGATTATTTTGCTGGAAAATTTATGATAAATGTCATAGGCTCTAATGCTTCTGATACGCTGTAGGTTGAAGGTGAGTCATTCCTTCCACAATTAGTAAATTTAGCATTTTTTGTTCCTCCCGTGGGCTCTGGCCTAGTTTCTTTGAAGGGAAATGGTCAAGGTTTCACTTGGCTTTTTCACATCTCCCACTCATTCGTCCACACCACAAATAATCCAGGTTAGGGCTACGCAGGGGACCTTTTGCTGACAGTGGCACAGACATGTGGGTGGGGAACCTCTAAGTCAAAGAAATCATCAGACTTTACTGTCACTGAATTAACCAAGAAGGGATGGGCAAGAGAGGAGGGGCAGACATGCCCAAGTAGAGAGACCTGAGAAATTCAACAGCACCATCAAGGTGAAGGGAGAGGGCGAACCTCAGCCTCAGCACTTGAGGGGCATGTTGGGAATGGAAGAGATGAGCACCTTTAGGGAGCCACCTGTCAAGTGGCTGTGGCCCAGGAGCCCAGCCCCAGTTTCATGCCAGGCCCCGGAGCCTGGCCCTGCATCTTCACTTGGCTGTTTGGATCTAGCTTCCTTCTTTGGACAAACACAATTTATGTCCACTAAAGAAAAGCCGGCTACACGTTTTCTCTCCATGCTTTGGAATGTTACCAAAACCGGAAAATAAAAGCCTATAAATCTCTGCTCATCCAGATCTTTCTTGTCTGAAAAGAAGCCCAGCACGAGCTCCCCATCAGGGGCACGATCTTCTCGAACTCCTCCAGCCCACACTGAGTTCTTAGATTCCCTATAGACTCGAGGCCAGACCAAGACACTCTGGCATGAATCACCCTCCAGCACAGGGGGGCTGTGAAGCTGGGGAATCTCAGGACTCCTGGAGGCCAGAATACCTGGTCCTGGGCAGGCTCTGCTTCTCTGCACCCCAAGTTGTGTAGTCTCTGTTTGCTCATCTGCATTGCTAAAAACTTCAAGACTTCAAGCTCATGCTTTGCTTTCTGGTTGGTGGTTTTAAGTCACAAGAGCAGAAATTTTGTTTCACATTGTTTCCTCTTCCTCTTCTCATGGTATCAGGGAGCTAGGCACGCAGTACTTGGTCTACTGAGTTATTTAATGAGCACTTACTGAAACTTGCTACATACCAGACATTGTGCTGTGTGCTGTATAACTGGTGAGTCCAACGACACCCTGACCGTCTTTAGAGCATTCAGTGATTCTCCCAGTTAAACCAGAGTCAAAATCTCCTGGAGGTTTGTAAAGACACAGATGGCTGGGCTGCACTTTCAGAGTTTCTTTCTTTTCCTTCCTTCCGTCCTTTCTTCCTTTCATCCTTCCTTCCTTCCTTCCTTTCTGTTTATTTATTTATTTTGAGAGAGAGAGAGAGCAGGGGAGGGGCAGAAAGAGAAGGAAACAGAATCCCAAGCAAGCTCTGAAAGGTCAGTGTGTAGCCCCATGTGGGACTTGAACTCACAAACCGAGAGACCATGACCTGAGCCGAAATCAAGAGTCAGACACTTAACAGACTGAACCACCCAGCTGCCCCCAGAGTTTCTGATTTAATAGGTCTGCCACTCCAAATTTGTATTTCTAAGAAGTTGCCAGGTGATACGCCAATGCTGTTGGTGGGGAGAACCAGATTTTGAGAGCAGATTTGTACTCAGACAGTTTGGTGGTGACACTGCTGTAGCCAGGTGTCATTATCTTAGCAGCCAGCATCTGAACTCCTCTTAGGAAAGGATCAGACTCTGAAAAGAAATGTCTCAGTGAACCTTCTGGAATGGGGTGAGACCCTTTGGATGTCAGCCAGCGCCAAGATGTCAGGAGAAGGGAGTCACTCCTCAGGAGACAATGTGAGGAATTTGTGGGGTTTGCTCCTGAAGGGAGGAAGGAAGACAAATTAAGAGCAGAGAAGGGAAGCAGGAGAAAAAGGACACAGGGAGGTGGGGGCCAGACTCTTCTGGGAAGGTTTTTGTGTTGTGCTATAAAACCTGTCTTTTAAAAAAAATGTTATTTTAATTCCAGTATCATTAACCTACAGTGTTATATTAGTCTCATGTGTACAATACAGTGATTCAATAACTCTATGCATTTCTCAGTGCTCATCGGGATAAGTGTGCTCTTAATCCCCTTTATCGATTTCACCCATCACCCACCCGCCTCCCCTCCGGCGACCATCTGTTTGTTCTCTATAGTTAAGAGTCTGTTTTTTGGTTTGTCTCTTTTTTCCCCTTTGTTCGTTTGTTTTGTTTCTTAAATTCAACATGTGAGTGAAGTCATGGTATTTGTCTTTTCCTGACTTATTTCACTTAGCATAAGATGGCCCTCTAGGTCCATCCACGCTGCTGCCAAGTGGCAAGATTTCATCCTTTTTTATGGTTGGGTAATATTCCGTTGTGTGTACACACAACTTCTTCATCCATTCATCTATCAATGGACAGTTGGACTGCTTCTATAATTTAGCTATTGTTAGAAAATGCTGCAGTAAACATAGGGGCGCATATATCCTTTTGAATTAGTGTGTTTGTATTCTTTGGGTAAATATTCAGTAGTGCGATTACTAGATCCTATGGTCACTCTATTTTTAAGGTTTTGAGGAACTTCTAGACTGTCTTCCACAGTTGGCTGCACCAGTTTTCATTCCCACTAACAGTGCATGAGGGTTCCTTTTTCTCCACATCCTTGCCAACATTTTGTTTCTTGTGGTTTTGATTTTAGCCATTTTGACAGATGTGAGGTGATATCTTATTATAGTTTCGATTTGCATTTCCCTGATGATGAGTGATGTTGAGCATCTTTTCTTTTATTTGCCATCTGTATGTCTTCTTTGGAGAAATGTCTGTTCATGTCTTCTGCCCATTTTTAAATTGGATTATTTGGGGGTTTTTTGGTGTTGAGTTATATAAGTTCTTTCTGTGTTTTGGATACTATTTATTGAATATGTCATTTGCAAAAACCTGTCTTGATTCTCTCTCTCTGGCTCACCCAGCATCCCCAAATCTTCAAAACCAAGAAGCAGGAATTCAGGGGAGAAGAGGCCATGAGAAGACTCCAGAAAATACAAGAATCCTACAGATGGTCTGAAGACTCCACAGGCTGCAGGACAGGAACTCTGCAGCTCTGGATCCCATGTTGCCCAGCATTCAGGGTTGGGAGAACTTGAAGGGCATCTGGGCTACGCCACGGCTAAAAGCCGAATTTTCCATGAGTTCTTTCAGACTTAGACAAGCATTTTTATTTTATTTACTGTTTTAATTTTAAACATTAGGCCTTTAAAGAAGGAATGGAGCTGAAATTCCATTCATATTGCTATAGTCCCCACAACACCATATTGTGATAGTAGCTATGAACATTTTCAAACTTATCGTGTTCATTGATCTTCATCACCGTCTGGTCAGAGAGCAAGGGCTGGTGGCATTAGTTTTACATTTCCATTGGGAAACAGAGGCAAAAGGGATGAACAGTAAAGGCACGGTTTAGAGCCCAGTTCTGACAGCTGGTGCAGGGAGCCTCCCCCAAGGTGACCATGGGAAGGGCCTTTGTTCTTAGCTCTCTGTTTTCCTAAATGAGCCAGTTGCGGAGTTTGATTCTAATTCTGAGCAAATCAATATGTAGAATAGCATTTTAGAATATTCCAGTGAGGAAGTTAAATCATTTTGTCCTTAACTTCTGAATCTCAGATCCAGAGCCTTACCATTTTCCTTTAAAATCTGCAGGTCGTTTGCCTGCAGGAGGGAAGTAGGGAAAAGTGTGATCACACTTCACCCTCCCTACATTTTACAGCCACATGTTATGCTCTGATATAAATCTTGTAGCTAGAATATAAGATGTTCACAGCCAAATCCTCCATTTTTTGGCAGCACTTTCTCCATCTGTCTTCCTGGTCAACAAACAAATCAGTTTCATTCTAAATCAAAATGATGGGTTTCCTAGCAGCAGTAGGGGGCTTCCGGCACCGGCCCAGGAGAATTCTGGGAGGAGCAAGACCCAGAGGCCACACTCACTTAACTCGTCTTCTCAGGTATCATCTGTATGCAGCTGAGCTCAAGTTTAAATGAGACTCCCTAACAGGGAAGAGGACAAGAGCCCACAAAACCTAAGCCAAGGCGGGGTGGGGAGGGGGAGTTGTGGTCCCAAAGGGGAGCAGCTTCGTGTTGGGGGGGTGGAAGTACCCAGGATGACCTTTCTTCTCTACCCTTGGCTCCAATCTCAATGATGCACCCAGAATAACTGCAGCCACCACCGGGGAAGCCCTCATGTACCAGATTCATTTCCTGCCCTTAAGTATCCCTGCTTCACAGAAGGGAGCGCTAAGTGGCCTGGACTCAAAGCCACCTGTTGGTAGTACACAGGTGGCCGAGTCCGTGTTGGAGCTTGTGCTACTGAAAGGCCATTGGTTCCCCAAAGCCTGCCTGTGAGAAAATGAAGTAGGGGTGACTTTTTCATCAATATAAATTCATGTCTTTTTAATTGGAAGACTATGTTCTTAATGCTTCTGGTGTTAAACGGTCCGTTCTTCTCTGAAAGTCATGATGACAGTAGATAGTTCTTTCCTCCTCCTCCTTTTCGTCCTCTCCTCTTTTGCCTTCTTGTTTTCTTTTTGTTTTGACTTGGCCAAGAAGAAAAGAAAAACACCTGATGATTCTATTTTGGTTTCATGCTTCCATAATTTTTCTTCTTGTTACATAAATCCCAGAAGTCTGGGACGTCTGCATTATCCGAAGTAAGTCATGAGACATTCAGAATCGCTCAGCTCTACTGTCAAGGCCACACCCATGGCCTAGGTGATGTGCTAGAAATGTGACGTAGGATTCACTGATACAGTGCATTTGGTCCACAAAGGACGCTCGACTTTAAAGAGGACTACTAAGGACGTCTCTGCGAAATGTCCCTTCCCTAAAGTGAAGCCTCTTGTTCTTTCAGATTTCCATTTTCCTTTCTGGATTCACCATTTATCTGGTTTCTTGGATCACTAGAATGTCGTAAATCAGTCAAGATCCTCTGACACCATTTTATTGTTTCATACAGAATTATCTTCCTTGCCATAGTAAAGCCTGAATGTGTGTGTTCTATTTCAAGCATTCTAGCCTTTTTCAAGTGGTATGAAATTGTACTGGGCCGTATAAGATGTGACAGCCTCCTTACACTTGAACTAGCGCCACAAATGGGGACCAACTGAGCAAATCTGCAGCTTCGGCAGCGAGCCCCCTTGCTGACTTCACATTCCATAGTGTAAATCAGCCGTGGGACAGAGCTGCTAGTGACTCCTCTCTTCTTTGAACGCCGTCACCCGTGGACCCAGGGCAGCTGCGAGTCGCCACGCCCTCCGCCTCGGCCATGTCTTCAAACACAGCCCTGGCTGCGCCATCCCGGCTTCAGGCCCTCGGAGGGTCTCTCGGCTCAGAGTTCTTTAATTTCCTTTATGGATGTAGTAAATCATTCCCCACACCGCAGAGCAGAGGAAAAGCCTGATTTATTAGACCTACCTGCTTGGTTCTTTCAGAGTAAGATTCCCACATTGAATGATTTTCTCACTTCAATTTCTTTTTCTTTTCATATTTCTTAAATGTTTAAATAAAATATACGTGGAGCATCCATCAGAAGCTGAGCCGGGGAATTCCAAGAGGTGACAAGTCACTGTCTTGTCACTTTTTCCTCTCCATCTTTCTTCTTGCACCCTCCCCTTTCTCAGGGGGCACCCACCCCCCTTTGCTCAGTGAAAAAGAAAGAGTTCACCTCATTTGTTCGTTCCTTCACTCATTCATTCCGAGCGCCGTGGGAGGTGCTGCAGCCCCAGCCGTGAACCAGACAGGCCGATCGGGACCTCACAGGGGGTGTGATCGAAGGGGCAAGATGACAGGTGAACGGCATTTACAACGGAGTGTGGTGAGTGCCACGTGAAGGAGGAGCGTGTGCCGCCCATTTCTAGGAGGGGCCCTAACCCAGCCTCGGGGAGCGTCACGTTGGGCTTCTGGAAGATTTCTGCCCGAGCGAAGGCCGAATTCTCAGCACTGGGCAGTGAGCCAGACGCCTAGGCAAGTGCTGGTTTAGTTGGCCTTCTGGAATTGTCTGGTTTTCCTTATGGGCTCTAAGTGTGATTTTTGGTGACTTTAAACTGTGGTTGTCAGACCATGATGGGACACTTGGTGGCAGATGTGACAGAGGAAACATTTTCAGAGCAGAAGCTGAAAGACAATCCCTTACAACTGTCTCTAGGGCCCTGATTCTGACACATAGGATAGGCCAAAATGCAAATGGTGATTTGAGTGTGGATGTGTACTTGGGTGTCGTGTGTGCTCTAATATGTGTGTGTGCTGCTCATTTCTTGTTTCTCCTAACTAATGAATCTAGTTTTCATCCAAAGAAATAAACTCACTCTTGTGAATTATAAGCATCACCTAATAGACACTAGATTTTCTCAAAAGTCAAAAAAGGGTTAAGAATTTAGCATTCTTTGGTTTCCAAATTAAGACCAACAATATTTCTTGATCTTTGATTTTTCTTTTCCTCTTGATGGGAACATTACTTTGATATATTTTTGTCACTTAGATGTTGATGAAAGATACTTAGGGGTGCCTGGACGGCTCAGTCAGTTAAGCGTCTGACTCTTGATTTTGGCTCTGGTCATGATCTCATGGTACATGAGATGGAGTCCTGCGTCAGGCTCCGTGCTGAGCATGGAGCCTGCTTGAGATTCTCTCTCTCCCTTTCTCCCTTTCTCTCTGCCCTTCCCCAGCTTTTGCTCATGCACACGCCTTCCTACTCTTCCTCTCTCTCTCAAAAATAAACATAAAAAAAAAGATGCCTAGAAGAAACCATTAATCTTAATGAGTTAAAGCACCAATTATGATCCAACTTACTTTGCTTTCTATTTTGCTTTTTACTCCCTGCAATCCTTTTCACATTTAGGTAGTATGTGGATTCCCAGCACAGAGTAAAATGAGGCTGACAGAGAAGCAGGCAAGTGCTCATGATTACACAGTCTGCCTGTCCTCTCCATGATTTGTATTTATCAAAGTGAGAAGTTGTGATGCGGAATGGGGCTGGGGTCTTGTTTTCCTGGCTGCTGTGTTAGAAAGTGACCCCAGGTCCTGTGGGAGCTTCTCTGATCATTAGTATCACCAATTAGATTCCTCGATCGGTTTCTTCAGTCTCTGAAAGGGAGAAGAAATTGGGAATCTCGTGCTCCAATTACATTACAAAAATGAACTTAAAGAAACTTAAATTGCTTTTCAGTTGTTAGGAATTAATGATTAAAAATCTGAACAAAAGAAGCTTAAAAAAATACTTCTCTTCCTGACTTCTGGAATAGTTTACTTGAAAGCTGGAATAGTTTATTCTGAAACTGTAAGAATTGTTTAAACAAACTAAATAACTAAGTAAAGCCTACCCCAATCCGTGATTTTTTGTCATGTCACCCTGTCTCATTTTCTCATGATTTGTCATGATCAAACTATCTTGCTTGTTTGTTTATATGAGAAAAAAAATGGAATCCGGGAAGGAAAATGGAAACTGATTACCTACCTTGCCTGCCGAGAATGTTAGCTTCTGGAGATCAGAGACTTTATCTTGCTCACTGCTGACTCCTCAGATTGCGCACAAGACTTGGCTCAGAGTGGGGCCTTCGGAAGTATAAAATGAACAAATAAATATTTCCATCTGCAATAACTTTCCCAGGTAACATTATTATTATTATTGTTACTACTGCTATTATTATTATCTTACTATTATACAACAAAATTACATACATAACTTGGATGTTGAACCAAAAAAAAAAAAATTAAATTGCAAAAGGCCCATGGATCAGGGACCAAGAGCCCAGTGGCAACATGTTTGTGTAAACTTTTGGCTGAAAATATTGGATTGTATTTACTGTCCCTTCATTGTATGATAAGGTAACTTTAATTCTTTACGGCATAAGAATAGTCCTTGGGATTGTTATTAAATAGAAGACTATTTTGTGAGATAGCAATATTAGGTCTGAAAATATTCAATTAGTGAAGAAAGAAAACAGAACAAATAGGGAATTTGAAACAATTCAAGTTATAGGACTGGAATTAAGTGATATTTGAGGTCTTTTTAAAAATTAATCACTGGCAACCATTTTTCAAAACCTTTCTTTCTTTCCTTCTTCTTTCTTTCTTTTTAACTAAAATCTAGATTGCTATATAGAATAATTCTTTTTTTCAAAGTTTATTTATTTGCTTTGGAAGAGAGAGAGGGTAAGGGAGGGGCAGAAAGAGGGACAGAGAGAATCCCAATCAGGCTCCACACTGTTAGCATGAAGCCAGATGCCGGGCTCAAACTCAGGAACCATGAGACCATGACCTGAGCTGAAATCCAGAGTGGGACACTCAGCCTACTGAGCCACCAAGGTGCCCTAGAATAACTCTTTAACTCAGTACTGAGAAAGGGCAAGTTTATTCATAATATGTTCTTAGTGGAACTGCAAGTTATTTAGCAGTGTGCTCTTATGTGATATTAAGTCATTTTCTTTGGAAAAACTTAAGCACTTGACCAAAAGAATTTCAAGATTACTCTTAGCATTTCAGTGAGGATGTGGTGAAATTGTATCATCAAAAAATGAGAAATGAGGGTCCAGGGAAGACTCTCTGAAAATCAGGATGAAGTTACAATTAGAATATAGCATGAGCCTTATAATTCCTAGCTGTCACCACTGGATTTTTTCAGTTTTGGTGGCTAACCGCTTTCTGGTAGCAAAGAACCTATTTTGATTGATGATATTTTTCATTCATTAAGGTAAATTCTAAATTCTGCCTCATATGTGCTGAGTGGGAATCAAACAATAAGAAACAAAGTTTAATCTTGAGAAACTGAGTAGAATTTAATAATTGAGAAATGGATCTTCACACATCTGAGGGAAATGACAGTTTGTGATGGACACCTAACAATATGGCAAATTGGGAAAAGGATTTAGCTGAATGAAGTCATTGAATGGAGCCATTTTAAATAGCAGATGCCATGACAGGACGCAGATGGAGAGGGGCTGGCTCTCCTGAGAACATGCCATTACAGTGGTGGCCCGGGTTCCTTCACCATTGACCCGGGATCCCCTGGGCTAACCTGAGATGCCAGACCCAAGGCAAGTTTAAATGGTCTATGGAGTTCTTGTTGGGGTTGGAGGTGGGGTGGAGGTATCCCAATGAAACCCCGCAAATGTGTTGGAAGACAAAGAGCCAGATAAAAGTTTGCTTAGGAACAGAGAATGGGACTTCTGTGGGGCAGAAGAGAGAGCAATGCAGCACAACGCGAAGAGCCATCTGTCACCGGCACATCCAGCCAAGTGCAGGATCTAAGGGGTTAAATCCACTGAAGTTGTATATGATTCACCAAGGTGGGGAAACTTGAATAATTGTTGGCCATTTATGGGCTCCTGGGTGGCTCAGTCAGTTGAGCATCCGACTTTGGCTCAGGTCATGATCTCATGGTTCGTGGGTTCAAGCCCTGCATGAGGCTCCTCGCTGACAGCTCAGAGCCTGGAGCCTGCTTCGGATTCTGTGTCTCCCTCTCTCTCTGCCCCTCCCCTGCTTATACTCTGTCTCTCCCTGTCTCTCAACCATGAATAAACGTTAAAAAAATAGTTGACTATTTAGTTTAATAGAGAGAAGTGAACTTGGTAATTTTTCTGAGAAACCCACTTTTAGTTGTCAGCTATCCTAATGATCTTGCCCTGAAGTCACTGCTCCAAGCTCAGTGCCTAGGAGCCCAGTGATTCAGGTGGCGAAGTGGCTTTAGGCTAAAATGGCCTGTCTGTTCTATGCCTGCCTCTGGAATTCACCATCAATCTCTAAAACTTCTCAGAGCCGACATCCTGTCTCATAATCTCATCTCCATAGAGATCTCATCTTCCCTGCTCCCTTCCTCGCATCTGCCGGCCTCCCTCCCGTGTTGACCTCCACGGTGTATAGAGCTGTGGGGACATTCACAGGCTCTAGCCTTGACGTCCACGTAAGGGAATTTTGCTGAGCTGAGATGCTGGACACCCGCTGGGCTCACCCACAAACTGAGGATCTGGCTTGCACATTTGGATGCAAATTCATGCACTTGCAAGTTATAGTTTGCCACATGTCAAGAACCTATATGTCACCTGAGACCAGTTGAAAGTAAAATAAGAAATATACATCAGCTATGAGTCTATTATAATTTGTGTGGAAATGCTTTGGAAACTTGAAGGCTCTTAACCTTTTTCTTGGTCACAGACCACTTGGAGAATCTAGGGAAAACATGTACCCCTTCTCAAGAGAAATACACATCAATATGCTTGTAACTGTAAGAATTTTGCATATAAATTTGAGACATTCATGGATCTTCTGGTATCATGGACTCCTTGACCTAAAGGGATTTATAAATATAAAATGTTACTGAATATTCTTTTTACATTTAAATGGACAGCAGGATGTAGAATTGTACATTTAACATGATCTCAATGATATATTACATAGAGGAAAGAATATATATATAGGTAGAGAGAGAGAATATATATGTGTGTGTATATATATACATATATATGTGTGTGTGTATATATATATATATATATGACTGGAAATAAGCACTAAAATATAAATAGTATTTACATTTGGGTGGTGAGATTGTGAATTAATTTTATTCTTTGAATTTGTTATATTTTCTTTACCAGCTTATTTTCACAAAAGTACCTGTTTATTGTGACCAGTTATGGAACTACAGGACAGAGCTCTTAAAAACAAATCTAGAAAGACACTGTAGTGACCACTCCTCTGGATGGCTCCTCATTCACAACATTTGCCGTCTCTTGGATCATGTGATCTATACCACGGGATTCTTCCTACTGATCTTTCAGTTGGTGCAAGGGTGGGGGCCTGACTCAGCTGAATCAATCAGTGTCTTTCTTCAAGATTTCTCTGAAGTGTAACTAGCAGGGAGCCAGCCAGCTTCTTTGTGGTGACAGAAGCCACGGGTGAGGTCTGGAAGTTTTGAAGCAGGGTGAGGGACACACTTCCTGCTGGGCTGCGATGACAGAGAGAGACAGAGGGACACCTCATGGTTCCTGGTTGTTCAGTTGCCTTTGAGTCCAGCTCGCCCTCGTCCTTCTTGCATTTTGGTTTTCAGTTCTTCCTTTGATTTGTGCCTTTTACCCTTCCAACTAATTTCCTTTTTGTCTGAACTAGTTAGAGCTGGATTTCTGGCACCTGAAACCAACAAGTCCACACAATTAACAAAAGTATACTTATTAAGTACTCGAGAATAAAATTTGGCCCAAGTTGTGAAATAAATGAAATCGACAGGAGCGCCTGGGTGGCTCAGTTAGTTGAGTGTCCAAGTCTTGATGATGGCTCAGGTCATAATCTTGTGGTCATGAGATGGAGCCTTGCGTTGCACTCCATGCTGACCATGATGCCTGCTCAGGATTCTCTCTCTCCCTGCACCTCACGCTCTCTCTCCCTCAAAATAAATACATAAACATTGGGGGAAAGAAAGAAATTGACAATATTTCTTGACACAGAAAGTGTTTGGCTTTGGGTGTCTGATCTTGCACAGGACAGAGGGAGTTCAAAAAGCAGAGACTACAGATTAATGGTTCAGAGCCTTAGATCATTCATTTAGGAGGTGGAACTTGTCCTCTTAGCTCTATGTAGAAACAAACAATAACAGGATTGTGCAAACTCTGGTTATAACCATATCCCTTCTCTCATTTATGAATGTGAGGCTCCATACAATGAATTTACAAGTGAATGGAAGGTAAACATATTTTCTGATTCAATGAGTTAGAAAACAATCCCTGCATGAACTTGGCAACCCGAAAATAGGTGAGCGTTGCTAAAGAGAAAATCTCAGCAAATTGTTGAAGATGCTCTACAAGAATAATATGCAGCTTTAATGAGATCGTATGCTGCATAGCCAATTCCATTTCAACAAATGTTCAACTGTAACCAAAGTAGTTAGAAATACCAGGCCATGGCTTAATTATTTGAGGAATAGTTGTCACCATGAAATTTAAAATGACCAGCTTAACTATAAAATAACTCATCCAAGCAAAAAGTTCCAGCTTCAAATCCGATACTGTCTGTAGCCTATGGAAAATTATATTTTCTATTGGCAAATGTGTGTTTCTACTGAGTTTTAGAGACGGCCTGCTGCAGATAGTGTGGTAAGCAGGCCGTGATGAAGGCAATTCCACCTTTGGAAGGCTGGTTGGAGTGGTAAAGCCAGAGGGAAAGAAGTTTGAGTTCACATCCAAACCAACCATAAGATAATGAGACCTAGATTTTTAAAAAATCAACATACTATAACGTACATACTCTAATTCAAGTAAAAGCTACAGTCACATTTCTTGGAGGCTGAGAGATGTCATTATCACAGTATTTTAGACCAAGACCTTGAGTCATCTGATCTTACATGCCTGACAGCTTTAGATGATTCTAGATTTGGGGTTTGAGGCACTTTTTGGCAGGCCTGGCCTTCAAAATAGTTAGAATCTCAGTGTTTATTTTATTGTGGGTTTTGATATGAATTACTAAACTACTTTTGAGGAATGTACCAATTTTATTCCCATCAGAGGATTTCATCATGCTCTCCGGTCAGCCCATGCATCAGCACACTTACCTATGTTTGTCACTGAAGTATCAGTAGTAATGTCACATTCAATGTGACTTCAAATTTCTTTGATTATTAATGAAAATAAAAATTTCCTCTTATTGCTTAGCCTTTGCAGAGCTAGTATTTGAGAACGAATATGTTCTTTGCACATGTTTACTCCTTTTATTGATTTATGTAAGTTCTTTATATATATAGTAATTTCAATCGTTTTTATGCCATTTCTGCTGCAAGTATTTCCCCATTTTTAAATTATGACTCAATTTTGAGACTCAGTGGTTCTCATTCCTTTTTTCTTTGTGCTTTTTCCTATCGTGCTCCTTTAAAGCCCTTCTTCATCCCCAGATGAGGTATCTCTGTTATTTATGCTCACTTGTACAATGTAACATAAATCCTGTTAATTCACTGGATCATAGAGACACATTTGGGGTAATATCACCTTAAGTTTGAATAGTGTTTTTTTTAAATCTATTCTATTTATAAAAAAAAAAAGAAAGAAAAGAGAAGAAAAGAAAAGAGAACATAATGGAAAGGCAGAGATCTGTGGTCCTGGAGATTCTGGGGGTGTTTGTTGGGTCTGAGTCTCTGTGTAGAAGAGGAAACCAGCACTGACTTGTCTGTGCCCTCACACTGCTTCTGGGTTTTGGGTTAGTGTTCTGGCCAGAGTCAGGAAAATAGCTAGAGGCCTGGATTTGCTAACAACAGTGCAAGTTACAACAAAAACACAATGTCTCCTATCGCACCTGACCATCAAGTGGATTAGGTGCCTGGAAATCCAGGGATGAAATGAGGGCCAGTCTTTTGGGGGAAGGGAGGTGTGTGGGGGGGGGCGGGGAGTCTGGGGAGTCTGATTCCCGAGGCATCTTTTCCTTCTGCCCTTCCCCTCTGCTTCCTCACTCTTATGCCCTGCCCCCACACTTGCACACTACTTCACAAGAAATGGGAAAAGGAGACTTAAAAAAAAAAATGTTTATTTATTTTTGAGAGAGCATGCAAGTGGGGTAAGGGCAGACAGAAGGGAACGGGAGATCCCAAGCGGGCTCTGCCTTGACAGCAGAGAGCCCCGATGTGGAGTTTGAACTCACACACTGTGAGATCATGACCTGAGCTGAAGTTTGACACTTAACCAACTGAGCCCCCCAGGCGCCCTGAAAAGGAGACATTTTTAGATTTCTTCTCAACCCAGTTTATGTTCATAATCCAACTTCATTGCCATTTCCCCCTTAATTTCCTTGAAACTAAAATTTGTACTAAAGTAATAAGTGGAAAATGGTAAAGGTCAAACCAGGTAAAATATAGGTCTGATTCCAGTCGAATCTCCCCATGTGTCTGGAATTAGAGCTTCAGAAATGCCTGAAGTGAGGAGAAACTATTTTCTATTAGGGTCAATCAAACTCTCAGGCTATGGGTTCAAGTGCTACACTGCCATTAACTCATAAGAGAACCCTGCAATTATTGTGTGATAAACATATCTGATGAATGAAGGAAAAAGAAAAGCATTTCCTATACATTGGCTATGGGGGCATGAGGTAGAAAAAAGAGCAATAGAAAAGGACTCCGGGGATTCTAGAATCAGTTCAGCTACTATGCAAACTGTCTGAGCCTCCTTGAGCTTCAGTTTCCTAATCTATTACAGCTGTCTAATCACAGAGTTGCTATAACGTATTTGAAAGCCTTTTAAAACATGGTCTGGAACATACCAATGTGCAGCTTAGTATGTTCAACTGAAATAAAATTTACCTGACTCTTGAACTATCCAATCAAATAAACTACACTGTTTTTTTAATTTATGAATTATAAAATATTATTTTAAAACCATGTTAATTTTAGCATATATGTTTCAATGCCAACTATTACATAGAAAACCCTATTTGGGGATGAATAAAGAGTGGACATTGATCAGAGTTTGGCTGGCAAATACTAAATAATATTTATAATTACAGAGACCCTTTACCTTTCAATCAGTTCAGTGAAAGAGAGACTCTAGATGTATAGGTTAATAATTTTCAGTGTGAGAATGCTAATAAATGATTCCTACTCTTCCTGGGAGATATGGTTGGCCAGTTTGTTTGAGGACTTGTGCTCATAAGCCTGAGTTCAGGGATCTGATTTTAGATGGACAGGCGGTGTCTCAGATAAACAGGTGTCTAATCTACCTTCTTTGCTAGAAAAATTAATCAGACCATCTTACTGATGGTGAATCAGTGCTCGGGTGTCTGTACATGCTTATCTCGAAGTCAAAGAACAATTAGTGTAAAAGAAAAGAAACTGCAGGACCTTGAAAGAAAAGACTCGTTTTAAGAAAAAACATCAGGGGCACCTGGGTGGCTCAGTCAGTTGAGCGGGCAGCTTCGGCTCAGGTCATGATCTTTTATTTGTGGGTTCGAGCCCAGCATCGGGCTCTGTGCTGACAGATAGCTCAGAGCCTGCCTTCGGATTCTGTGTCTCCCCCTCTCTCTGAACCTCCCCTGCTCAAGCTTTCTCTCTCTCTCTCTCTCAAAAATAAATAAAAAATTAGAAAATTAAAAAAAAAACCATTAAAACCAGGAACTCTGTGTATTTTGGGTAAAGTCAACTAGAGCTGGTCTTCCCAACCTTTGTTTCATATAATGGCACAGCTAAAATATGATTAGATTTGTGTAATAGCATGCTTGTGTTGAATGGAGGGAATTTGGGACCCAGTCCCGGCTGCTTGTGGCCACACAGAGGGCTGAGGGGATCAAGGTAATGCCTGTTAGAAACCCCGTCTCTGCGGACAGTGAAATCCAGGAGGGGCTGTGCAGGCTTGCTGGACTCAGCACGTCCCCACATCTCAAACTGAACTCCTCTGCCCGCTAGGGTGGCTCTCTCACTCCATCGCCTCATTTATATCACTTGTCTCTCTATCCAAGCTGGAAATACCCGAGCTCATGCTACACTTTCCTTGGCTCCTTTGGGTTCACTCAACTCAAATATTCACGGAGGACCTTTGTCGGGGGGCACTATGCTCCACTGGTTGAAATCAGTCTGGGGCCATCTTTGAGCTCTGCCTTCTGTCCTTCTCCTGCAGCCTCCTCAGCCCCCGTCCCTGCCCCGGGCACACAGGGGGATGACTAAGGAGGGTTTTGTCTCGAATTCCTGCACCCATTATGCAGTCAGAGGCAGAATTCCATCCAGATGTTGCCCATCTCCTGTGTGCCACCCACTGGCCACAGCCAGCTAAGAGGCAGCAGGCGGGGAGCCCAGGTGACATAACTCACAGGCGGGGCTCAGCGTCTCAGGAGACAGAGCCTGCAAAGAAAGGCAGTGAATGGAGGAGAGGAAGGCAAAGGGAGAATCGTCAGCTCACCTGCTAAAGGATTTAGAGAAAGAAAAAGGATTTCTTCATGCTTCTTTTCTACTCTGAAATGACTAAGGGTTCCTCACTGTTCTTAGCATAAAATACAAATTTCTTCCGAAACCTTGGCAGTCAGGCTCAGTCTTATCTGGCCTTTTCAGATATGCCTTCCAGTCTTGTCACTGACTGGGCTACCGCAGGCTCGTTAGTTAACCTTCATGGGCCTTCAGTTCCTATTATACAAACAGGGTACGAGGCCGTTCTCGATGACCCGATGGAGTCAGCTCTCCTTTGGGCTTTAGATCTGCCCTGCTGTTTTGTATACAAATTCCACTGTCCCGAGAGGGGGACAAATTTCACATGAAATCTCCTTGTTCAAGTCTTACTGATCTCTCACCTTCTCCATACCCTATGCATGCTACTGAGTTTTGTACATTAAAGCTATCTGAACCGAGGTTTATCTGAATCTTTGTCTAGTTTGGATTGCCTCGCTGATAGAGCGATATGGGATTCTTCTTCCCACGTCCTTGTTTTGCTTCATGTACCACCTTGTCCTTACCGCTGCAGCTGCGATGGTGGCATTTACTGTTTGAGCGTTAGGATGATTGCATGAGGCAACTCTTGATTATCGAATCAGAACTTCAATCGTATTGTAATTAGACAACACTCAGGAAGGATGATCTGATAAAGACTGATTTAAAAAATACTACAGTAATTTAAAAACAAGGGCAATGACATGAAAGCAGGTCACAGAGCTTGGGAAAGACAGTACTCTATGAATTGACTGACAGTGTGAATGCTGTGTTTAAAATTTTTTTTAATGTTTATTTATTTGAGAGAGAGAAAGAAAGAAAGAGAGAGAGAGAGAGAGAGAGAGAGAGAGAGAGAGAGAGAGAGAATGAGTGGGGGTGGGGCACAGAGAGGGAGACAGAATCCAAAGCAGGCTCCAGGCTTTGAGCTGTCAGCACCGACCCTGATGCGGGGCTCAAACTCACACATCACGAGATCATGACCTGAGCTGAAGTCGGCTGCTTCACCAACTGTGCCATCCAGGCGCCCCAATGTGCACGTTGTATTTTAAGTACACTAACGATGACTTCCTTCAGGGCCATACCCCTCTAAAAAGCATGGAAGCACGGAAGGAAAATAAGCAGGTGTGGGAGGCAAATTAGGTTTGGAAAGACCTCAGAATTCCCTGAGTAAATTGTTATGGCTCCGGCTCCCCCTAGTGTACTGAACAACACAGGGACCCAGTGTGCACAAGCTGAGCTCTGGCTCAGGAGCGAGTGTTCTTCTCTCCAGCCGCCAGCCTTACCTGAACAACGTGAGGTCTTCATTTTGCCACCGTTTCCTCCCTAGGGCACAACCAACCACAGATCAGAGATGAAATGGGGCAGATGCTCTTCATCCAACCTAATTTAAGCACCTATCTTCATGGAAGGACTGAATTGCTTCAAGGCATCCAAGAAATATTTAAAAGTATTTAAAAATTGCTTTAAAAAGAGTTTCTCATTAAGTAGGGGATGTAATTAAGGAGCATAAGCAAAAATAAAAGATCATTCTTTGTTAATTGTTTTACTAAACATGTTATCTGCCCTGCCTTCTACTTATCAAATTGTTAAGCATCTGTAAATATATTTTCCTCAAGCAAGACACCTAGACCACTGGGAAGACCAAAGATTGAACCATAGTGGAAGGAAGGCAACTCTTCCAATGGGGAAACAATGACATATTAAAGCAATGTTTCTCAAAGTGTAACCTCCCAAGAATCCTACTTCCACAGATACTAATGGGTCTTATTTAAAAACAAATTTTTAAAAATGTTTCTTTCTTTTGACAGAGAGAGACACAGAGCATGAGTGGTGGAAAGGGCAGAGTGAGAGGGAGACACAGAATCTGAAGCGGGCTTCAGGATCTGAGCTGCCAGCACAGAGCCTAATGCAGGGCTTGAACCCACAAATCACGAGATCATGACTTGCGAGGTTGGATGCTCAACCAACTGAGCCACCCAGGCACCCCTAATGCGTCTTGCTTAATTAAGATTTCATGATATGCAGTCTTGAGAAATGAGGAGTTCAACAAAGAGAAACTGACTTTTTAAAACAATATTCTTCCAAACCCTTAGTGTGCTCTTAAAACACCGTTGTACCACGTGACAGAGCTAACGCATTTCCCAAATTGTCTGACACAATGATTTTTTTCATGCCTATCCCACACACCTGGTTTGTGAATTATCTTTTGGGAATGAATATGCTTTGGATTAGAATTGCATTAACTTTCCTTCGAAGATGGAGAACGACGAGGAGAGTAAGCCAGAGGAGAAAAGAGAGGGTACATTTGATACAAGCAGCCAAGAGGGTGGCTATAAAGAGGTTTGTGATCAGTGAAACATTAGTACTGCAACAGAGTTAAGAATCAGATAGCGGCAGTCTTCTAATGGGATCAGAAGGATTGACCATGCTGAATGCATCTCTAGCCCACAAAATCATTACCAGATTTCTCCCAAAATGTCACAGCACTGATGCCATCCTGAGAATGAGAAAGACTCCAAAGGGTACAGTGCCTCATCCTCTTGGGTTTTCTGCTTTTATTACAACTTTTCTTGCACACAACCTGTACTAATTGACGTGGATGTTTTAGGCTCTTTATTACAAACAGGATCACAGATACTCAGGGTACTTTGAGGAAGCTAGAAGACGCCTGCATTTAGAAGAAGCTGTGGGTTTGAGAGGATTCCGATAACTCACAGCTAGACAAACTTCTCCCCAAGGCAGTGTTAGAGAACCCTGGAGGGGCGCCTGGGTGGCTCAGTTGGTTAAGCATCCGACTTTGGCTCAGGTCATGAGCTCACATTTTATGAGTTCGAGCCCCGCGTCGGGCTCTGTGCTGGCAGCTCAGAGCCTGGAGCCTGCTTGGACTTCTGTGTCTCATTCTCTCTGCCCCTCCGCTACTTGTGCTCTGTCTCTCCTTGTCTCTCAAAAATAAATAAATGTAAAAAAAAAAAAAAGAGAGATAACCCTGGAAATCCATTCAGTGGCTTGTCTTGAATGATGGCATGCAGTAAGAATATTGACTCACGTCCACTAGAATATGTCTATTCCTACTGGCTCCACACACATTTCAGAAGTGCTGCTGTCCATGGAACCATTGGTACGTTGGGTACCAACACGATCAGTCATGGGGGTGTGGGGCCATCAATGGACCTACAATTATGTGTCATTGTAGGTTCTCTTGTTGAGGACACAGCGTTTTGTGGCGAAAACAAACATTCATCAGCCCCCAATGGATTGTGACTCTTAGTCTCTTAGTGTATGGGGATGGAGGGTAGGACAAAATTCATTCCGGAAGCAACTCTTGGTTTTCAGGGGACCTCCTATTTTCCAGCTGGGTTGGCTTCAGGCATGGAGAGGTCAAGTGACTTCACCAAGTGCCTGGTGAAGTCTCACAGCCATGATGTGATTTCGGGGACTTGGCTGGTGTGCAGCTCTTGCCCTAGTCAGTCAGCAGCTCTGCTTCCTGGTTCTAGCAGCTTCTCTAGCTGCCCCATGCAGTCAGTGTGCTGGGTCCTGCACGGCCA
Source organism: Suricata suricatta (assembly GCF_006229205.1). Taxonomy (NCBI): domain Eukaryota; kingdom Metazoa; phylum Chordata; class Mammalia; order Carnivora; family Herpestidae; genus Suricata; species Suricata suricatta. The sequence goes on along the minus strand of NC_043706.1, from coordinate 128,719,387 downwards.
ACCTCCCGGCTGTCTCTGCTCATGACCGGACTGAGAGTCGTGTTACAGGTCAAGGCTGAAAGTGCCGGCGGTGCAGCGTACGGCAGATTGCTCCATGCCTGCTCAACGCGTCCAGGGTCTGGCAAAAGCCAGATTGAAGATAGCTAAGCTCACACGCCAAGATTCCAAAGGAAAAACTTAGCTCACATTTTTCCTTTGCACAGTAATTTTTCTTCCTCTTTTATTCCCCCTCTTCCTTTTTTTTTTTTTTTAAAAGGGAATCCCCATGTTTACAAGTTGAAATCCAAAGTGCACAAGGAGTCGGTCCATGATTCTGTGACCCATGAACATCTGTGGGCCAGGGTGCTCCTTGGGACTCATTGGGGCCGGGTGCGCAGAGCCAGGCCTGCCCTTCGCAGAAAGGAATTCTCCAGTGAGCAGAGCAGTCAGCCAGGGAGGAGGCCTGGGAGCGGCCAGGGCCTGGTTACTCTCTAGCTCGGGGTTTCCAAAGGCATGTCGGCACTCGACTTCAACTAGTTTTATGAGCTGCATTTGACTTTAGTGTTTGAGGCGGGTCCTTTTGAAACTCCTTAGAGGAAGTAGAACATGAATCTTCATTTTTGCCTTGAAGAAAAATAAAACTCTATAATCTGAGATGGGCAATGTGTAGCTCAAATCCAGAAATAAGAACCCCTCTTTGTCCTCTGGGTACAGAGAAACATCTAAAATGAAACAGGCTTGTTTTGACATGTCTCGGAGGACTTACGTGCTTAGGCAGGGTCTCTCCCTGTGGAAATGGGTCCCACAGGCCCCACACCCAGGAGAGCTGCAGGGGGAGGCGGCTTCCGTGTGACAGGGGGTGGGGGGGGGTAACTGGGTGTGGCCGAATGTGCCTTATCTTCTCCATTCCAGATTTAGGCCTGTAGAGGGGACTTTGACTATATCATCATTTTAAAGTTTTGGTCTGTTTGATATTCGAAAATCAATCGAACCCTCAAGGGAAAAAGTTAGCATGTGATGTATTTGCATCTTGTGTATTTCTGGAGTTTCTCTTTCCCTTTTTCTAAAAATTTTTTTGGGGCACCTGGGTGGCTCAGTTGGTTAAGCTTCTGGCTTCTGGCTTCGGCTCAGGTCATGATCTCACGGTTCGTGGGTTCAAGCCCCACGTCGGCCTCTGAGCTGATAGCTCAGAGCCTGGGTCCTGCTTTGGATTCTGTGCCCCTCTCTCTCATTGACCCTCCCCTGGTCATGCTGTCTCTCTCTGTCTCTCAAAAATAAATAAAAAACATAAAAAAATTTTTTTAATCTTTATTTTCTGAGAGAGAGAGAAAGAGAGAGAGTGTGAGCAGGGGAGGGACAGAGAGAGAGGGAGACACAGAATCTAAAGTAGACTTCCAGGCCCCAAGCTGTGAGCACAGAGCCCGACATGGGGCTTGAACCCACAAGCTGTGAGATCACGATCTGAGTCGAAGTTGGATGCTTAACTGAGCCACTCATGTGCTCCTATTTCCAGACTTTCAATTGTTTATGTATAAAAGAAGCACAAGGGCCAGATGGCCACTAAGCCTCATGGCAGGTCGAGGGGTCTGTGAGTTTCGGGGTGCTTCTCTCCTAGTTGGAGACTAGCTCCTCTGCTCTAACTTCTCTGCTGGGGGCCGGGGGCTAGAAGAGGAACAGTGTCCCCCACAAAAATCGTATGTTGAAGTCCTAATGACCAGTACCTCAGAAGGTGACTATTGGGAGACGGGTTCTCTACCTCAAGTTAACATGAGGTAATTAGTGTGGGCCCTGATTCGATATGAGTGGTGTCCTTATTAAAGAAGAATTTGGGGGCATCTGGGTGGCTCAGTCGGTTAAGTGTTCCACTTCAGCTCACGTCATGATCTCGCGGTTCACGAGTTCGAGCCCCGCGTTGGGCTCTGTGCTGACAGCTAGCTCAGAGCCTGGAGCCTGGAGCCTGCTTTGGATTGTGTCTCCCTCTCTCTCTGCTCTTGCCCCACACATGCTCCGTCTCTCTCTCTCTCTCTCTCTCTCTCTCTAATCTCTCAAAAATAAACATTAAAAAAAAGAACAAGACTCAGACTCTTACTCAAAGTAAGGCATGTTATCGCCAAAGTAGATTTTTCTTTCCCTCAGTCCAAAGACTCCAGTTCTTTCCTTTTACAGAACAGCCACAGTCGTTGGCATGGGGTGTCCAATAGCTAGAAAGCAGGGGGGACTTGCTGGCTCTCTGCAAGTCCCTTTTGAGGCGGCTGTGAAATTTCTCAGGGAGAGAGTTTCTGGATCAAAACTGCTCTCTTGGGAGGGGAGAGTCCCCTAGCTCTTGAGCTCTACGTGTCTGAGAAAGAGATCAGCGTACATGCTAAGAGGTGTGGTGTGGCCCAGCTTTCCCTGTCTGAGCCTCGGCCGTGGGGGTTGAAGGGTGAAGGGTTCTGACCTGCCGCGGACGCCCCCTAACGCCCCCTGCAGCCAAGGTCAGCTGCTCAGGATTGTGTCCACGCACCTGGATGAAGGAATGCCTCGCTCATTTTCTCAGCCAGCTTTTTGGTGTCATCCAATTATACTATGGCTAGAGTTTATAGATTTAAGAAACCCGGTTTGTCTGAAAACATCTTGAAGGAAGAAGGTTGGCCGATTAAAAAGGCAGAGGGCACCGTGAAGAACTGCAGGCACTTTTATTATTTCCAGCTATCAACAGAATGGGAAGAAATTTCAGTTTATTTATATTCATTTATTTATATGGGTAATGAATAAGTTAAGGAATATTTCATCTCAAACACAGATTGCTTTTATTTTAGCTAAGCTAATGTTTCAGTTCCATCTATGTTTTTGGATTTCCATCAATGTCAAACACCAGTTTTTTCTTTCTTGTTCTTAAAAAAAAAAAGATTTACAAGCACTTTTACGGCACTCAAGGAGAGTAGGCTGAAGGTTCATAATAATAATTTTCCTTTTAAAAAAATCCATCAGACCAAAATAAAATCATTTTAATTAACTCCTTCCTGAGTAACTAAAACCTTGGAATGTGCTGAAAGGTTATAATAAATAAGGCAGTCAAAGATCAACCAGCTTAAAGTGTATTTTTTTTAAATTAAACTATGTAAAATGTACAATATATTTCATGAAGTACAAACTGCGTTGGGCTCAGGGCCAAAGAAATGCTGTCACGTGTGCCAAGAAGTTGATGCAGTGCCTTGACTTTAAGGACAAAGAGGCTATTTGCTGGGGTGAAATAGCAGGAAGGCCCTGCAAGTGAATGGGTCGGCATCTCTTGTTGGCATATTATAATGATACTGTTGACAATAAAGGCCTTTGAACACACCGGGGGAAGTGCTCGTGTGAACTTGCACTAGGACGATGCGTTGTGTAAATGACCGACGGTCCTGATGTTCTGACGAAAGCAGAGACCACGAAGCTGGTTCCATCGTATTTTCAGAGAGCGAGCCAGCACAGTGTGTAAACTAACTGTCATTCTTTATATGCAGTTTCATAGGAATGACTCACAATGTACCAGACGCTGTTCTTATTTTTGTTTCTAATAGGACAGCTGCTCTCTGGGTGGCTTTTTAAGATGTGCCTAATGGTAGGGCCCTGGGCTCTCTACACAGGACAAAGGATATTTTCTCTTCTAAGAACATTTTTCTCAATCACGTGTCTGCCCCAGTGCTCTGAGGCAGAAAGGAGGCCCACCAGTGGCCAAATGCTGGACTCTGTGCCTCTGTGGTCCCAGCCTTCACTGGACTCCTGTGGGGTGGAGCCTTCTTAACACATCTCATGATAAAGTAGCTTTAGTGCACACTCGACAGGTTCCCAATGACTTGCTTTATGTCTTGGCTACCGTCCAATTTTAGTGAACGAAGAAAAAACTCTAGAGAGACTTGTTGATTTCTGAAAAGTAGAAAATGTGTAGCTTGTGTAAAGTCAGTTGATTTACTATTAAGTATTCCCAACTCACACTCGGCTAGTGCTCTTGAAGGGCTGGCCCTAGGGGAGAAAACGTGAAGGAGACAAAATCTGTCGCATGTATCCTATCTGCCACCACCCCTGAACCCCTGCTTCTCAGCTGGCTGTATGCTTTCCACCCAGAAATCTATGTATATCCGGGGCCGGGGGGAGAAGTTAAAGATGAAAACATATCAGCATCCAAAGACCCATGGGGTCATGAATTGGTGGCAGATGACAGGAGAGGAATGGGAAGACAAGATACTTGGAGCAATGGATCTGCCCAACGGCTATGCAGAGCGCTCTGGGGCCAGACACCTACTCAGAGAGCTGGTCAGGCAGGCTCTTACCAGAAGCTCTTCCTTCGTGTTTTCTTAATGTCTTAATACGGGTTCTCAGGAGAGAGCTGCTTTCATAAGAAAGGGGGCTGCAGTTTCCCTGCTGCCTGACTAGAACTCAGTACCCCTTTTTACCAAAACCAGGTACCCCTCAAGGGACCAGAAGATGACAGATGCCATTACGGTGGGACCCAGCTTGGCCAGGGGTTAGACTATGCATTGTCTGTGGTCAGGCTTAGACCTTCTACCCCAGGAGACAAATGCCAGAGCAAAACTGGTATCCTCGATTTCCAGTGAAAGCAGAGCTGGAGAGAGATGTTTCATGTTGGGTGCAAAGAACACAACCATGCCACTTTTCTGATTTCACATAACCTCCAGAGCTGCTCTGTCTTGCCTATACTTTTCCTGACAGAGCAAACAAATTCTTTTCACCGCTCTGCTGCTTTCAGATCTGTCAGAATGATGCTTGGAAATGGGAGTGTCTCAATGGAGCTTGCCTTGCACCTTGACCTTGAGAAGTACTCAAGGCCCTGGACTGGCTGGGGGTGTAGCACAAGCTGACTTGCTCTTTCAGAGACAGAAGTATGCTGCTGTTGGTGCCAAGTGTCCCCTGAGATGGAGCAGAGGCAGAATTCTACCCACGTGGGCGGAAGCCACTCGTTCAGGGACACCCTCCCTTTTGAGGTTTTTATCAGTCTTACCTTCTCCTCTAAGACCCTTCTAGAGTGGACTCCCTGGTCTCTGAAGTGGTTTTGTACTTTTACCAAATTATGTAAGTATGGATGTTCCCTACCATTGAGGTAATATCTTTACAAGTAATTTTACAAATGATAAATTATTGGGCTCTGGGCTGTATTTCTCCCCCTCCTCTCATTATACAAGAGGGAAAAATCTGTGTTATGATGAACTGCTGGGTGGTGGCGCCATGGAGCGCACCTGGGAAGGACCCAAAGAACCAGGAAGACCCAGAACACAGTTAAACAAGAAAGACCCGCAAAACCGGGCATCTCCCAATGACCCCAACATGTGGGAATGTTTCATTCTTTTTAATGCAACTGAGCATTAACTTAGTCCCTTAAGGATTTTTCTTCCCCTAACAAAAAACTTTCTGGAAAAGGGAGACAAAGCCAGTGGAGGCAACACAGTGCTGGCATCACCTCTTATAAATATCTTCTAGCCACTTCTCGTCATCTTGTTCCTCATCATCGATCGGCTCCTCGGTTTCCAGTGGGGTTGGAATAAAGAACTGGGGTCTCAGAGAAGGCCTGCTGACGTGGGACTTCAGTCCAAACTTGCGTTTCAGCAGGTGGAACTGCTCTTTGACGTAGTGGTAGAACTCATACTCATATCTCATCCGCTGGTAGAGAATCTGCACGGCCTCGGGGGAGGGAACAGTCTTCTTCACGGTCACAGTCATATTTCCAAGTTTCCTATGCTCTGGAAGAGAACCGGGGTTGCACATGAGCAGCTGTCTGTAAAGGTTTCGTGCAAAAGGAGTAATGACAAAGCCCTGCATTACCTACATAATACCGGCAGCTGCTACGGAAGGAAACTCAGCGTGCAAAAAAGAGAAGGGGAAAAGGGTGCCCAACAATATTTAGAAAGACTTCACCATATCCTAGGTGTTAATATCAACATGAGTTGACTAAACATAAACTACCTGACCTTCTTTGCATGGGATGTCAACTATGTACTTTGACAACAACTCAATTAACTACAAATCACACATTTTTTTGAACAGCAAAATTGACCCATTTTTCCTTTTTTATTTCCTGTAACACACATCAAGGGCTTTCCTTTCAGGAAGAAGCACAGGGAAAAGCTGTCACCACTTGCCAATCATCTTGCTTTTTCTTTTAAAATTTTGCTAAGTATTATTGATAGTTTAACTGGATATAAAAGCTATTTGCATTTCATTATTTCAACGGGGCATTTGTCAAGAAAAATAAAGGAAGAACTGCTAGATTTCTCATATACAATGTTAACTGCCATAAATTTGGAATGCTTTTTAAAATATGGTAAGTTATAACTAAATCTGCTTAGTTTTATATTAATGACTAAAAATACGTTATATATACTTACATGTAATGCTTAACAAAAATGTTATATGTATCATAAAATTTTAACCTTTTTTGTTCCGTTTTATTTATTTTTGAGATGGGGGAGGGGAAGAGAGAGAGGTGGGACTGAGAATCCAAAGGGGGCTCTGTCAAGCAGCAAGCCCAGTGTGGGGCTCAAATTCACGGATCATGACCTGAGTTGAAGTTAGGCACTCAACCAACTTAGCCCCTCAGGTGTCCCAAATTTTAACCTTTCTAAAGTGTATATTTCAGTGGCATTAATTATATTCATAATGTTGTGCAACCATTACCACTATTTCCAAAATTCTTCCATCACTCCAAACAGAAACTGTACCCATTCCCTATAACCTTCTCAGGTAACCTCTAATCTACTTTCTGTCAATTAATTTGCCTTTTTTTAGGTACCTCATATAAATGGAACCATATAGTATGTCCTTTTATGTCTGGCCTTTTTCACATAGAATCCTATTTTCATGGTTTGTTCATATTGTATACATATCAGTATATGAATAAATGATTAGTACTCCATTTATGAATGAATAGTACTCCATTTCTGAAAGAATAGTACTCCATTGTATGTATATACCACAATCTGTTTATCCATCTATTCATTGATGCACACTTGGGTTTCTACTTTTTGATTACCGTGAAGAGCAGTGCTGTGAACATTTATATACAAGTGTTTGTTTGTGTCCCTGATTTCAGTTCATTTGGGCATATACCACAAGTGGAATTAAAGGCTCATGGTATTTCTATGTTTAACTCTTTGAAGAACCACCAAGCTGTTTTCCTCTGTGACAGAACCAATTAGCACACCTGCTGTTAATGTACAAAGGCTCCAATTTCCCCAGATCCTTTTCTATAATTGCTATTTTAATTAAAAACTCCATAGCCATCTCAGTAAGTTTGAACTGGTATCTCATTGTGGTTTTGCTTTTCATTTCACTAATGACTAATGATGCAGAGCATCTCTTCATGTGCTTGTTGGCTATTCATATATTTTCTTTGAAGAAATGTCTAGTCAAATCCATTGCCTATTTTGAAATTCGACTGTTTAAATTTTTGTTGTTGAGTTGTAGTTCCTTATATGTTCTGGATATTCTACATATATGTCAGGTATATGATTTGCAAATAGTTTCTCCCCAATCTTAGGTTGTCTTCACTCTGTTGATACTTATCTTCGATGAATAAGTTTTTAATTTAATGAAGATCAATGCATCTATTTTTTCTTGTGTAACCTGTACTGTTATATTAAAGAAAGCATTGCCAAACCCAAGATCATGAAAAGTTGCCAGGAGATTTCCTTTTATCATCTTATGAACTAAAACTTTTGTCACCAAATTTGAATAGGTATATTACTTATCGAACATAGCTCCAAATGGCTGGTGCCCAAACTGGATTCACCTGACAGGACAAAGGCCTGCCATTTTTTAGAGTATTTGAGATACTTTCTGAAGACACCAAGAGCAATTCTAATGAAGAAATTCTTGGAACAATAATGGCCTTATTGAAATAAGGGTGTTACTTTTCCAACTGAGTCTCTTGAAAGGTATAATACATATTTGGACATATCAGTTCTCGAATTTTTCTTAAAGAATCTGGCATAGTCTCTTCTAAAATGGGTTTATGATAGAACATTTTATAATGTCTCTCTTCTTTGCAGATATTAACTATAGCGAATCTGAGGAGAGACAAACTAATAGGCATATCCCTTTGAGTTTTTAAAACAGAGTTTGAAGCATTGTTATTAAGGATGAACAAGGCACCAAGAGTTTTCAGTTAAACACTGAAAGGCACAAGAAACATTATTCACTCATTTCCAGACTCCTACAATCCCTTTCTCTCAAAGCACTCTAAATTGTGTAGCATTTTGCTATTTCATACCATAAAAAGTATTAGGATTTCTGTGATTTTAAAATAAATTCTTTAGTGGCCCAACCTGGTCCAAAAAGAACATAAAGAACTTTACAAAAATATATATGCTGCAATTAGCAAAATAGTTAAGGAAACTGGGCAAAAGGAATATGAGGGTAAGAAAGGTAGGCATTGGGGATAATGGCTTCCACCGCCCCATCTGGAAGGATCTCCCTGCAGTAGTGCTCCTGCCTCTTGCCCCAGTCTGTTTTTCAGGTATCAGGGAGAGAGGGGTTTCTCTGCATTTGGGGGAAGGAATTGAGATGCCATTCCCTCTGGAGACAGTGTGTCTGTTTGCAGAGACTTCACACCTTCCTGCAGAGGAGGCAAGGGCTTCCGGCCATGCCTGGGACTTGCTGAGCAAGTTTCTCTAAGTCATGATGGAATATGACCAGCCCACTTCTCCACCCATCTAGGCTGCATTCATGTAATAGACAATATACTGAATTGGTAATGAAGCCAACATTTGCATCTCCACCTATCTGTCTCCTGTGTTTATTTCTCGATTAGTTTAAAACCCAGGCAGGGGGAAATGGGTGTTACTTATTCCCCAAACCCCAATATCAAGTGACATAAGATGAATGTTATGAAGTACTAAGGACTTGTGCAGGAGGTGGGTTGAAAGTTTGGCCCTAAACTTTCTAACAACCAACAAAGAATTTAACATTGGGAACTGCTCTTCATTTAAAACAATCTAATCACATCCATTCCTAGTTATAAACCATGGAGAAATACCTTGTATGGATTTCATAAGAAAAAACTGTAATGAAACTAGTATCATTTTTAATAACACCCTTGAATACAGGCAGCCATAAGTTTCCTGGGTGACAAAGAAAAATGGCACATCCCAGGTACTCAGCGTGGGCTTGATCAGGGACTATGCTCCAGGATAGAGATTCTTTGCCCTCCTGAAAACCTGATTAAAGCTCAAGCTCAGGAAGACAGGGAGGGTATATGGGCTTCTGGAAGCCCATATATGAATATCTTAGGCATTTATGGATCTGTAAGAACCCCTGATTTCAAGAAGTCATTTGCTGAAGAAATCAACAATCTCTCATATATCATGCTTATTCTAGCAAGTATTCATCCTGGTATAATTGATAAACAGTGGAGCTAGTTATTTTATGTGCTGGTCAAGGGTATAGTCACAAACATTGCAACAGCAAAGACAGAAGGGCTTGTATTTACATTTTATGGAAAGGGAGGGGTTAACAGTGCCTGGCAGTTAAACAGAAGGCCCTCCCACTTGTTCTGGAGAAAGACCAAAAGGAATAAAGAGAGTGGAGCCTACATCTTTATAAATCAGGAATTTGGGATCTGCTCTATTACAGGGCCTATAAGCTCTTTAAGGCTGAAGCACAATTTTCCTAAAAATAATACACAGTAAGCATATCACTGACCACAAAACCATCCAAGAAAAGTATCCATTGACTTGCTATTAAGGGTGATTAACATCAAGCCAGCAAACTTTTTAAGATTTTTTAAAAAATGAGAGTATGACGGAGATACATATTTCCTTCTTTGGTCAGGATCAGGTAACTGGGTCAATTGCCATAAAGCTACTCCTCATTCATCCCAACAAATTCTCTTCCCTCCATGCTCTCCTCTACTGCTGAGGATGGGCGGAGCAGGTAGCCATCTGTCAGAAGTAACAGTGCGTCACTTAAGCACAAGTGAAAAGAACCAGGGTCATTAATGAATTGATTTGGCAAGAGGTGGTGACAGTCACAGCTAGGCCGGATCCCTTGTGTCGTGTTGGTCTAACTACATTAACTGAGCACCATGACTGTCCCAGTCTCCTTCGGATTCCTCCCTTTCAGGTCCCCAGACCCAGACCTCTTACCCGGTCTGTCCTTGAAATGTCAGTCCTCCCGGCCTCTCCTCCTCCTTCCTTACTCCCTAGCGGTGTCATCCAACCCTCTGCCCTTAGTTTTCATAACACTGTGGATGCAAAACCAAAAGTTTATGTGAAATGATTACAGCCCTTTTTTCCCCCTTTTGTTTTCCAGAGAGCTGCCAAATTTGAAAGGAAGGTTAATAAGGATACTGCCAGGGATGGTGTCACGGTCAGAAATAAGAGCGCTGCTTTGTGAGAGAAGAGAGGTTCAGACTCAACCAACACTGACATGAACACCTAGGAGATGTTTAGATGACGCCCCTATGTTATTTTACTTAATATTTTCTATAACCCTATGAGGCACTCTCACCCCCATTTTGTAGGTGGGGAGACAAAAGCTCTGGGAGATTAAATGACTTACCCAGGGCCATACTGCTAGTGAGTAAGTGACAGACCTGGGATCTGAGCCTGGACCTCCTATTCGTGTCGAAGTTTCCACTAAGTACTGGGCTATAACCAGCAAAGCCTTCGTGAGCCTGTAGAAAATTATCACCTTCACATGGAAAGACTGGAGGGAAGTTCGCCCTGTATCGTTAGTCGAGAATTTCTAAAGTCACATTTCAAAGACATATGGTTATGTGTCTTGCTGTACAATAATCAGGGCTATGGAAAAGTCATTTCATTGCTAAGTGTTCCATATATTTGTAAAATGCCAGACTTGCCCTCCAAACAAAACAAAGCTACGTGAACTGTGGAAACAGTCTCTCTACAGATCACTGTAATGGCAGGTCTAGAGGAAGTTGTTAGGAGTTTTTGGAGATTTTTCTTATTTCAGCCACAAAACAATCATGCTTTAAGAATCTACACTTATTAGCATCCTTTGGGAAGTGAAGTAGCCCTCGTTAGGTGGGCATATCCTGTAGAACGTAACCACAAGAAGAAAGACCTACCCTAGGAGTGGCCTTTGAAACTAGCGAGAACTAAGAGATGACTTCGAGGGGCTCATGTCTCTGGTCCCCACCAGTGAACAGTTCAAAAAGAGGAGACAAATTCAAGGCTCCTTCCATTAAGACAGGCCCAGCAAGAAGGTGGCTTGGGATCTGACTGGCAGACTGTGTGATTTGGACCGTGATGTATTTTTTTTTTTTAAGAAATTGACTTAGTTGTTGTAAAACTTGGTCTATTTCACATGGAAATCTGGATTTCTTGCTTCTCTCAAAGTGAGGCAGTATTCTTCTGGAGCTGAGTGTGGCTGTGCACCCCGCTCCCCAAGAGAGGTCAATGCTGTCCATTTTGTTCTGGCCCCAAATACCAGTTGACTCTTTTATGTTACCTCCTTGGCTGCTCTAAAAATCTGAGTTTTATGCTTCTGCTTTAAAGGTTTTAACATTCTGGGTTGCATGAACCCAGGAACTAAGTGTTCTATATCAATATGAAGGCTTCAATTAGGACTCGTTTGTGTGTCTTGATGTTGTCTTCCTTCTTTTTTTCTGCAAATGTTGATCGAGTAACTCTTCTGCACTGGGCTTGGGAGATAGAAGCCATGCATGGGACTTTATCATCAGCATCAGCATCAACATGCATTTTTGAGTGAGCTTTCCCAGTGCAAAGGACATGAGAATTCAAACATGCACTTGGTCCTTACAAAACCCCAGTGAGCTACCTCTCTAATTATCACCATGTTACAGATGTGACACTGGAATTTAGTCACTTGCTCAAGTTCACACAGCTGTCAGTGGAGAAGCCAGGAGTTGGATCTGGACAGTCTGACAACCGATCCCGGGCTCTGACCTCTCATGTTGTTTATGGTCGAATGGGGCCCATGGTCTTGGGGGAGAATCCCTTCTCACGGGCCTGTTCGTGATGGGAGCTCAATAGGGCATTTCATTCTGGTTTGTTGCATCATGTCAACATTTTCCTTCCTAGGTCAGAAATCCCTCCTGGAGAGACTAAGCCTAATGTGCTCGTCTTGGATACTCTGCATGGAACTGGGTCTCTCGTAACTACTGTTTGACTATTTGTGCACGAAGATCTGCTGTGTGTGCAGGTCTGAGGGTAGGGGGTAGGTCTGTGTGTGTCTGTTTCAACCAAAAGATGGAAAACTTTTATGAGGCCTCTGAGGCACTATGAAACTTCTGAAAACATTTCCCCTGGATGTTTCCCCCCTTGCATCCCCACTGTTTCTTCTAGCTGTTCTGATGGAGCTGTGCTGAGAGCATCCTGGAGAAGGGCAGCCCTCATTTATCTGTGTTTCCACAGCTCAGCACCTGGGGAAATGCAGCACCCTGTTGAGGGAATGAAAGAAACCAACAGAAGGAGGAGGGTGCTGTTAAACCCAAGAAGGCTTGTCTGTGCCTTTCAGGTGCAGATACAGCCAAGTGGAAACAAAGGCAATATCTGAATGTTCTTAATCAAAAATTCCCAAGAGGCCCATGAATGCTGGGTCCTTAGCAGGAAATAGCCTACTCTTACATCTGGGATTTTTCATCTCCCACTGGGGTCTATAATTGCCAGTGTTTAGCTTTGCGGTTCAGTTGCCTTTTTGGAATAATAGTGCTGACCAAGTTAGGTTTTTCTGCTCCCGTTACATTTATTTTTATTTTTAATTTACATTTGTTTATTCTTCAGGGACAGAGAGAGGCAGAGCACAAGTGGGGGAGGAGCAGAGAGAGAATGAGACACAGAATCTGAAGCAGGCTCCAGGCTCCGAGCTGTCAGCACAGAGCCTGACGTGGGGCTCGAACCCACTGTGAGATCATGACCTGAGCCGAAGTTGGACGCTTAACCAACTGAGCCACCCAGGTGCCCCTCCTGTTCTTTAATTAATCAATACATTTAGTGAAGAGAAGGTATGGTTTTGGGATGTTTTTGCATTTTTTTTTCATTTTTCTTATTTACTTTTAGGGAGTGGCAAAGCCTCCCCTTAATTATTTTCTTAATTGCAGAAGACTTCCTCAAAGCAGGCATTGGTTTTGAGCGGTGAAATAATCAGAAGGGAAAACAAACACACACACAAACAAAAATCAACCTCTGACCTTTTTATTTCAATAGCAAGATAATGATTCTTTTTCCTTACAGACATGTCCAGAGTCACCACACAGTCAGGACTATGTAGGGACAGACTCTTTAACGCTCCCAGACTCTACTCTCTCTGAGAAGCACTGGTGGAGACCCTACGGAGTTGTTGTGGTCCTTTTTATACTGCTGGCCCCAATAACACAAACATCTATAGTTGGTGATCCAATGCCAGTAGTCAGTTGGGAGATGGCTGAGTTGAGTCAGCTTTCTGTTTCATTAAAGCTTTCTAGATCGTGGTGCAAGCAGCTCAGACCTTCCCTGCCTCGCTCTCTCCCCACGGGCCATCAGAATGGCATGCCCCTCTTTGCATAGAGCTCCGCGGATTCATGTATTTTCACATGGCCTTTCACGGCCTCACACATTCCTCAGAGTAATCCATCTTACCTACAGAGCCCCAGGGCTTGAGAGGTCACGAGACTCGCTCAAGGCTGTATGACCGGTAAGTGACTGTCCTGAGACTGGAAGGCGGGCTTTCTGATTCCCGGCCCAGCACCTTTTTGCTACCTCACCGGCTGTTAATTTCCAAATTGAGTGGAAATCTCTAACCACCCACTTCTCCTTGCCCTGTGTGTACTCTGGCATTAAGGGGGTGGGTTGAAAAGAAGGGCTGGAGTGTTCTAAGTCAAGGGGAATGCTTTGGTTAAGTCTGGGAGGATCTGGTGAAAAACTTGCAAGGCAGCAGAAATGTGTGCAGACTGAAGGAGACTGTATCTTTTTCATTTTTAGTTCCCCAGCACCCAGCTCCAGCCTGGCTCATAATGACCGTCAATAAAGACTTGTTGATTTGAAAGCTGTATGTTAAATCCATCTGTAAGACTGGATTAACCCAAAGGGCAAATTTTGGTGTTGACTGTACATGTGTTGTTTCGCTAAATTCTTTCCTTAGCAGAGGGTCCTTCCAGAGCAAACTTTCCATTTCTAGAAGTCAGATTTCTTTAGGATGGGCTTATACAGGGGTTAGGATCACAGACAGGTTGCTCTGAGGAGGCAGTGGAGCCCCAGACACTAAAGTGTCTATTTAGTGGAGAACACTGTGCTATGGTGACAGATTGCTTACATATACTTAGCAAAGCTTAAGAAATACTGTGATAAGGACATCTGCCACAAACATATACACCCATGTGGGAACACATAATATATGCTACAGCGTTGTAGCCAATGCGTTTATGGCACATGTATTATATATTACAGCCACTCAGTAAAGAAGCCCAAACACTGTTGGAGCAACAACGCATCTATGTGACCTATTTTTGCTATATTAATGCTGTTGGATGACTGAGTTTGCCATCATTTTTGGTACTTTTTAATGCTGTTTCTCCATTTGCAAAAGGGAGAGTATTTCATTTAGTAGTAAAACATTCAATCGGATCACATGCACTTCACCCAACTTGCAAGGGTTTTGCTGTGGATATCGTTTGAACTGTGGCTCTTTGACCACTCTCGAATGCTCCCTGGTGGAAGAATTTAGGGCAGGACATGGGGAGTAAACCCTGAAAGCTGGTGTCTCAGGGAAAGGACTGCAAAGCAGAGGTTCTATGGCGCCCTTGGAAACACACCTCCACTCAGCACCAAGTGCATCCGTCTTCAGAATGCATAGGCCAATGAAGGCGTTATGGTTCAGTTTCCCAACTCACTGCTTCCCCCCACCCCCGCCACCCCAGGAACTCCCGAGCAAATACTGGGAGTATAACTTTTGAATGTGATAATAAATATCATTTCCCAGTGGTCCATCTGTATACAAGATTGAGCAGTGACAGGCACAATGCCCCCCAACATGGCCTCAAGCTGAGGCTATGAATAGATTCTGCTTGGCTGCCTGAGATCTGGACATTTCTGCAAAGGCAGTGGCTGCTTCTCCCTCTGCTGCACTGACATGCTGTTTGGATTGGTTCATAATCTTCAGAACTCTCAAAAATCCCTCTAATATAAATAAAAAGGAAATCACAGAGCTGCCCCCATGAAGTCCCCCTTCCCACCTCTCTTCATCTGTCACACAGGCATAATGGAAAAACGATGTAGCCCTGGCTCTGGGCCAAAATAAACAATCTGGAAATACTGTGTAAACCCAGCTGCTGCACTGGAGGACAGAGGCCTCACTTTATGACCTGCAAGATGGTTAACCATATGCAAAATAACAAAACCTCACCGCGGGCTTGCCGTCTGTTCTGATGCCGGGCTGGTTTGGGCATTCCTTCCCTTGATCTAAGCAAATGCACACTTCACACTGGCCAGAGCCCCCTTTCCCCATCAATCTGATCCTGTTTGAACTTGGTCCAGCAGAGATTATGTGCAAAAAATGAATACAAGTTGAGTACCAACCAGAAGTGGGGGCCAGATTTTACCACTGAAGAAAAAGAAGCATCATCAAAAGACAGGCATCAATTCTTCGGCTTCAGGGGAATTGACTGGTAATTGACCAAGAGGCCCCGCTGTTAAAAGCGGCCCTCTGTCTAAAAAACTGTGGTTTACTAATCTCAGGTTAGATTACATTTAGACGTGTCCAGCACACATGGGATGAGGCATACGTTCTCAGGTGACAGGTATGATGGAAGTCACCATCAGGTGCAGTGAGCTGGGGCATTAGTGAGTGTGAGGATGGCATGGTGGCTACACATCCCAGGGACACTCCTGCCAAGCCCCAGGTCGGGCTGGCTGCCCCCAAAACCGTGTGAACATGATGTTTGTCACAGATAGAGTAACCTCATTTCCTGAATTATATGGGGAGGCCACACAGTTCAAACACGTGTGGGTCCCTAGCAGCTGCCTCCACCGGAAATGAATGTATGTCACCATGGCGTGCAGCGCTGTGCCGGGCGGGAAGAGCTGGCGTTTGATTTGCCATTTGGATGATCGATGGCATGTTAAGACCAGCTTCTTGGAGGTATGGCAATTAGGGGAGCAAAGGACAAAAAGCACTTCATGGCTGACTCGGTGCTTGGGGTTGGTAAAGTAAACAGAGGGATTTTTTTTTTCCTTTTCTTTTTCTTTTTTACAATCTTTTTAGATCTGGAAATATAATTAACTGAAAAATAAATGGAGCTCACTTTGATTTTCAAGAGAACCTTTTCTTGATGCAGCCAAGGGAAAGTTACATGATTGACTTTTTTTTTTTAATGCCCGAAAGTGCTAGACCCCTTTGATGAAAGAGAATGAGGCCTTTCTAATGCTTCCAATTTGCTTTGAATTTTGGAAGTGGGAGCAAAGGGAACCAGGAAGGAAAAGTTATTGGCCTGTGTGGGATGGGTCACGAGGGCCCACAAAAGCCATGGCGCTGCCCCCTTTGGAAAGAAAAATGGCAACCAGCCCTGCAAGGAGACATGGTTTTCTAGAAACATTGCACAGCCGTGTTTTAACCCTGTCAAATCTTGAGGTGGGGGTGGCCCATCAGAGGGGCTTTCCAGGTTATTTGCCTGGGCGTTCCCCCTCCACACGACACCCTCCAAGTCCGCTGAAGTTGCTGGGGATAGGGTGGTGGTGGTAATTAGTTATTCTCTTACCTGGCTGCCTTTGGCTTATTTGGATCTGCATGAAGCACCTACTAAGCACCAAGCATGATTCCAGGGAACAAGAGAAGTGCTAATGCTAGAAAAACAGGTACCCTCTTCCAGGAGGAAGAGTAAACAATAAGAAACAAACATACTGTCTTCCAGTAGCTTCTTAAGCAGTCTCAAAATCCCAACCTTAGAGGAGGGAGGAAAAGGGGTTCAGACCCAAAAGGGATGGGTGTTGAGGGGCACCTTTGTGTCCTCCTGTTGGGCCAGGCTGGACAAACAATGTGTCACGAATCACCTGGCCAGGCCGACACCTGAGGAGATGGCGCCCTTGGAACCTCCATTTCTGATTAGTACCCCAGCTGATTTAGTTGCGGGAGCTGTCCAACCACACACAGGTCCCCACGTTTAGAAGTAAACCCATCAGAACTGGAAGACGTATCAAAATTCATCCCTTCCTGTGCAGACACGCACGCATGGTGGCCCAATCTGCTTGGAGGCAGCCTCAGTGCCCACTGGGGTCTGCTGGCTCCAGCTCCCCAGTCTCCCTGGTTCACCAGGCAGAAAACAATTTGCTCCCATTTCCTTTCTCCTCAGCATTGGCATCATGACCCAAATCATCAAAAAGCTGATCTATTTCTTCGCAAGTATATACAACCCTAGTTATTCATGCATGCTTTGCTCGGCATAGCATTTGACCATTAAAAAAATGGCTTGGCCATGAGAATGGCAATAACAGAGGGCTTATTTTCACAGCAACAACTGAATCACAATATTGGAAAATATCTACTTAAAAACACCTTATCGGAAGACTCACTATGGCCTTATCAATAAAATGCATTTCTTTGTTGCAAATACATTTCTATCTGTAATTATTAAGAAATGCATTTTTGTTACTTTTCATATCTTTGTAACTTTACTTGGAATCATATTCCGATAAGTGATAAAAATCTGATCAAGTGGACTTATTTGAACAAAGAAGATCAAGGAAAGCACTAACCCAATAGTTCTGTCCAAATTGCTTTAGCATCTGACAATCTCATAAGTTCTGTTTTTACTTTATATGCTGGGTTCTTCTTTTTCCTATCCCTCACAGTCTGTATGGTGTTAGCAGGTCTAAGCAGTTGTCTTACACACACACACACACACACACACACACACACACACACACGCACACACACGCACGCACACACACAGGAAAGAGGCTCTCTCCTGGAATCACACTGCATTGTCCAAATCTAGTCCTGATGATGCTAAGCCAGCAGCTGATGCACTCGGTCACTCGGGGCACTCCAGAGATGGTAAATCACCCAGAGGACAGTTCTTGTCTCCTCTTAAAATGTTGCTCCCTTATTTTTTCTTTCTGGTGTTTCATATAGATCAAGCTACCTATCTAGTTATATCTAGGGCTATCATAAAGTTCTTGGTGAATTTACAAGCTTTTAGCTTTAAACCTTAATTCTTAGGCAACTTATCATCTAAAAATTCATTTTGTCTGGTTATGATGTACATAAATATATACATACCATATGGACACATATACTTACATATATGTACATACACACATGCAAACAATACAGAGTAACTTTTTTGGAAGAAGATTAAAAAGATCAAATGGCTTTAAATCAAGTCATATTTATTACTATAATATATTTCCTTTCAGTCT
Organism: Suricata suricatta; assembly: GCF_006229205.1. Taxonomy (NCBI): domain Eukaryota; kingdom Metazoa; phylum Chordata; class Mammalia; order Carnivora; family Herpestidae; genus Suricata; species Suricata suricatta. The sequence goes on along the minus strand of NC_043706.1, from coordinate 128,701,061 downwards.
TTTTCTTATTTACGTATGTGAATTAGAAAATATATCTCTTCTATACTCTTTATTAAAATTTATAGTTTCATATTGTTTTAAAAATTAACTGATCATAAGCATTTGCTTATAGTATTAATTATTCCAAGTCATATTTTGCAGTGTGTTTTTATGTTCTCCACTGGTAGCCTTATAGGTCATATCAACAGTTTGCTACTGTTAGATAATTGAGTTGGTTTTTAGCTTCTATGACTCTCAATAATATGAGATAAACAACCTTGCTCATAAGTGATCACGTGCCTTCTTCCTTATCTCTCTAACCTAAACAGCAGCTTTAGATATGGAGGGGTGAACTCTTTTTCATGGCTTGATAAGGGTTTCAATTCTGACAGTTTTAAGACACCATTTACTTTCTTTTGTCAGAGATCCTGCAATTCATGTAATGTGATTTTCCTCAATTTTAAGACATTTTCTTTAATGTTACCTAACATTCATCTAACTAGAACCTATCTTAACATTCACAGGGCTTTCTGAAGATCCTGTAACCACTGTGTGTGAGAACAGAAAGTACCATAGCACTTAATACAGAAATACAGGTGCTTATAAAACATAAAATGCAAAGAAATTCTTGGTAAATTTTACCATAGGATGTGGATAGTGGCAGTGATTAAATTGTTGCTTATTCTTGGAATTCTCGGAACTGGGAACTCAGATAGGGCTACCACAGAACCTCCTTTTGTCCTTTTTAATGTTCATTCTAGAGAATATAGCCTATTTCTTTGTTTTTATTTTGACACTGTATTTATCACGATGATCAGCTTTGATGAGGAAACCAAAGGTGAGTCCCAATCACCGGCAACCTGGATGTTTTCTCTGGAATGTTAAACATGGTGAGATTTTGATAAACCCTTGAAGGGCTTTGAATGAAGTAGCTGTTCATGGAGGCCAAACATGTAGATAAGCGAGATATTTAACCTCTTGCCCAGGCATTAAGAAGTTAGGTTACTAAGAGGTGCTACTCAAAATAACCATTCCCAAGTCAGGGAAGTGTGAGATGACGTTCCAAGGAGGCTGTCAATCCCACCAGGCAAGTTTGCCATGTTACTGTGAAATGCAGTGTGCTTCTTCTGGGCAGTCTATGCACACTGGTAGGACCTGGTCTTGGGAGGACGTAAATGAGTGGTCCTGTTTCTTCCTTCTCTCCGTGTTGTGTATCAGATTTTCAACTGCATGCTCTCTAAGAACAGTGTGTATATCTGAAAGCACACCCAAATGGTTTTGCTTTACGCAAAACCCTAAGAAAGAACAGTAAGATGAAACTGCAACCTGTCCATTTAATGGGAGGTCCATTTGTTCAATCAAGGGAAGTTTGAAATTGACACACTCACACTGGTAGATACCAAGAAGACCACTGGAGGGGAAACACTTGGGTGGCTATTACTTTAAAGAACAGTGGCAAACATTTGATATGCACATTTAAATATATGGGGTGCCTGGATGGCTCAGTCAGTTAAGCAGCCGACTTCGGCTCAGGTCATGATCTCACAGTTCCTGAGTTTGAGCCCCACATCAGGCTCTGTGCTGACATCTCAGACATGGAACCTGCTTCGGATTCTGTGTCTCCCTCTCTCTCTGCCCCTCCCCAACTCATGCTCTGTCTCTCTCTCTCTCAAAAAAAAATAACATTAAAATTTTCATTTAAATACCATGAAAATGTTCCAGACATATTAAAATTCACAAATGCCATCTGTCAAGAACAAAATAATTGTTTTCATCATATGTTTTAGAAAGATTTGGTTGTGGAATAAACTTGTTTTTGTAATTGGAACTTGCCCATAAAAAGATGGCAGACAATAGAAGTAGCAGGTTTTGAGAAAAGATACTGAGGGTAGCAGTTGCTCTTAGAAAGAGGTGGTGAGGACGGGTGTTTTTATTAAGATAGAATAGAAATTTAGACTCTTTCTGATGAGAAAAATGAAGCTTTCTTTCTTCTGACATGGGAAAGAAAAAAAGGAGGAACATTGGCATGTGCTAGGCTTTAGATCAACAGTAACTATAAATGAAGATGGTTGGGTGATGTCTTGAGGTGAACTTTCATGGCTAATGGCTGAGAGACACTTCAGAAACCTGCGATGTGTGATGAAAGGGAGAGGAGGGCTGCCAGGAAACTTCTGATGCCACACGGGCCTGTCATTGTGTGGCCGCGCACTAGCCTTCTTCTTAGATAAGGTGGGGGTTACACTAAAAAGAAACACTCTACCAATGATGGGACGGCCAAGCTGTGGATTAGGAGCCGCCAAGAAAGAGGTTCTAATGCTTTTAAGAAATGTGCTGAGGGGCGCCTGGGTGGCTCAGTTGGTTAAGCGTCCGGCCTCAGCTCAGGTCATGATCTCACGGTTCGTGGGTTCGAGTCCCACGTCGGGCTCTGTGCTGACAGCCAGCTCAGAGCCTGGAGTCTGCTTCAGATTATGTGTCTCCCTCTCTCTCTGACCCTCCCCTGCTCATGCTGTCTCTCTGTTTCTCAAAAATAATTTTAAAAAAATTTAAAGAAACGTGTTCATAGCTCTGATTCACTTTAGAAATGGCTTAAAAACAGGTGGGGGAGGGGACAGGAGAACAGGTTTACTTGAATGACATTCAAGACATTTTTTAAAAATTTTGTCCAAAGGATGGAAAATCAAAGATGTTTGAAGGAGAAAAATCAACAAACCGAAAAGCTGTAACCCATTACTTATTAGTTTTATTGGGCCATGAAATGAAGTTTCATGATGTTCTAAAAACAACAACCCAACTGTATAAAATTGAATAAGCAAACTGGCATTAAATCCATACCGTATTTTTATCTCATTTTGCTATAAGAATAGAAACTGGGTCATTATTTCATATTCCTCTTCTTCACATCATACACAGTTAAGGAAATATTTGAAAACTTTTGAATTGTTCCTACATCCTAGGAACCATACATAGACAGGCTGGTTGATTTATGACTTTCCATTAACCTTTACTCTCCAATGGCTTTTACCAAATGATTTATTTACTTGCGCTATGCTGAGGTAACCTCCTGGCTGGACTGTCTACCATCCTTTTAGCTCAGAGGCTGAGGGACTGAGTTCCCTCACTAACACATCTCTTCAATTTCTGTGTGGGCTGTGGGTTCTCATACGGAGGACTTAGGAGGCCTGGGTTCAGTTTTAAAATGTTCCTCCTTGCCCGCCAATTCTCTTTGGAAAAATGAAAAGAACTAATGACAATTTCTGACCCACTGGATAATGTATATGAAATAATAATAATATGAAATAACATTATTTCAAGTCTTGGCTAGCTCCACGTCTCTGTTTCACCTTCCTCTTGTTTTACTGGCCAACTTCCTTTCTTAGCTTACACACTGAATCTACCAAAAACCACCTGAAAGAGCAAGTCTTCAAAATAAGACCTGAATGAAATTATTAGCTGTCCCGTTAATCACTGGGGTCTCCCTTGACCCCAGAGTGTTAGATGTAGATGGTCTCTGGAATTGCAAGGGATTGTAAAGACAATGCCAGTGTTTATATGACCTCCTTTATTAGCTATGAGCTCACGGAGTGATGTGGTTAAATATCAAAGGTTGTGGAACGTGCTATTAGGAGTCAATGTGTCCCTCTTGAAACTTCTACGGCATTTCTACCGCAAGAGATTAAATTAGAATTTAATGCTACTTAACTCAGTTGTTACTCCTTGGGTTTTACTTATAATAAAATGGAGAATTGGAGGCTAGTGAAAGCCCTTTGGCTCTTCTTTGGGTAGATTTAATCCCACTCTCCTTTTCTGAATGTTGCAAAATTTTCTGGAACATAACAACTTGTCTTTCTCTCCTTCTATTTTTATCCCACAAGGTCCAAAGCTGTAGAGTGTGGGAGCTGCTGGGTGTGGTGGGGATGGGCTGAGAATAGGGCGGCAAATCACTCCTGCTCTCAAATTCTGCTAGAGCCCTGGGGAGGGGCAATGGATCATGAAAGGCAAGCCACCTTTCCCCCTCTCAAGTTCACGGCTGTGCTCAGCCTGACAATTCCTGTGCTTGTGATTCTGGCTGCCATGACCAACTGCCCAAAACTGCCACTAGACATAAGTCCCAACTCTTGCCCTTTTTCACTGACTGCACGTCTTGAAGCAATAGTACACCGGTGACTCCTGAAGACTTTTAGATAGCATTGCCCTCTGCCCATTTCCTGAGGTGTTTAGATCCAATTCTTTGATAAGTTAATGGTTGTAACTGAGCACACAATTCTTTCTATGCACTTAGGATGTTTATGAAGATATTAGTTTCCAGTGCCATATAACCTTATCCATTACTGCATCCCGATTGGTTAGACATACGAATGGCTATTTTTTCCCTACATACCATTAATACATTGAAATATATGGTCAAAGGCTGAAATCATTTGATTTCCAAGCTTATATTAGCAGCAGACACTGAATGTGTCATTTCCATAATTGCCAGGGAAATGCCAACCCCCCACCATGGGCTTGAATCTATAGACAACGAAGGTCAACAGCACAAGTAGTAACGATGCTAGAATTTTATGAGAAAAAAATATAATCCTGAACATTAGTCTAGGGTGTTTTCAAGCTTACTGATATTCTCAGCCTTTAATCATAGCTTAATGATATTCCTAAGTAACAAAGGACTTTGTGAAAAATATTTAAAATCCAGTAATCCTTTTAAACAGACTAATAAGACTGAATTGATTTCACTACCTGATGATCCTATTTATTTCTGGTAGATTATGTATTTTAATAAAAAACTTTATTTAAATTTTTTTCAATGTTTATTTATTTTTTAAAAAGAGAGAGAGAGCACGAGTGAATGGGGCAGGAACAGAGAGAGAGGGAGACACAGAATCTGAAGCAGGCTCCAGCCTCTGAGCTGTCAGCACAGCTTGATGCAGGGTTTGAACCCACAAACCGCGAGATCATGATCTGAGCCGAAGTCAGACACTTAACTGGCTGAGCCACCCAGGCGCCCCTAAACAGCTTAAAAAGTAAATGTTGCTGAATGTCAACTCACTATAATTTTACCAGTAAATACATAACATAATATTTTTCCACCTCAGTACATCACAGAATATTTTTTCTATCTAAACAACTAAAATCACAATGTCAGGACCCTAAAAAATTTTAAAAGAAGTGCTCATTAATCATCTTTTTGTTCTATATGATAATCATGTACTTTAAGAATTTTTAAGATTCCAGCAAACATTTGCAGCAACTAGACTGGAAAGGATTCCATTTTTTCTTTTGCTGGTTTAGAAAAATAAGCGGTTTTCCCTGGATTGTTTGCTTTCTTAAATTCCATTCCCCGATTCATTAAATCCTTATGAGAGCCAAAGTTGTTGACACGGTGGCAACAAATGGTTTTACTGTTAACCAGATCGAGTCTTTGCAAGCACTTATTAAAGCAGTCAACTTTAGTAATTTCAACCACTGAAGTCTTTATCCTAGAAAAAAATGAAACAAGGTGACATCGCTAGGATATCAGTGAACATCATCTCAATAGAGTTTCTAAGCTTTCCAGAAACACTGGGTTCTTAAGAATTTAGCAAAATGAGTTTTGCTAGAATCATAGGTTTTATCAACTCTCCCATCACAGATCTTCATGGTTTTGATTTTGCTGGCTCTGACAATAACGAGCTTAGTGACCTGGGAAAGTTATTAATCCGTTCTAACTTGTCTGCTTCCTTAATTGTGAAATAGGCATATTGACAGTATCTACCTTGGTAAGATTGTTGGTTGGATTAAATGAAATGATACATCTAAAGGGCTTAAAAAGTGTCGGGGGCACAATAAATCCCCACTAAGTGTTGACTATAAGAGCAATTTTTATCATTATTGTTATTTTTCCCCCAAAATCTGTTCCCTTGAGACATCAGTATTCTGCCACTAAAATGGAAAAATGCTTATGCTTTTAATTGAAACAAAAGGATGGACGTTTAAATTTAACTGAACCTTAGTGCATAAATGATACTTCCTGAAACCCAGACTTCAAGATTTCAAGATGCTCTGCTCTTTCAGAAGTTTAAGAACTGATTGTTAGGGCGCCTGGGTGGCTCAGTCGGTAAAACGTCCGGCTTCAGCTCAGGTCATGATCTCACAGTTCATGGGTTCGAGCCCTGCATCGGGCTCTGTGCTGACAGCTTAGAGCCTGGAGCCTGCTTCGGATTCTGTGTCTCCCTCTCTCTCTGCCCCTCCCCTGCTCGCGCTGTCTCTCAAAAATAAACAAAAAACATTAAAAAAACCCCTGATTGTTCAGGGAAAGTAGAGATTCATATCCTGTGCAGTATTCATGCACATTTATAGACAGACTTTCCCCACCTACATATTCACTAACTTTCCAATTTTTCAAAGTATATCTTGCTTACTAATACCACACAATCTAAAATTGATTATGTAATACTTTAGATGACAAAAATATATTTATGTTTCATGTATTTTTCTCTCCTCAAAGTTCCATTTAGGTAGGACTATCTCCTTTCTATTCGTTTTCTCTTCTGTTGTATTTTGCCTGGGCAGGGCAAGTATAATCCTTCAAAAAAATAATTCATGACACTTAAAAAGAAAAAGAAAAAAAGTAAAATTGAAGAAGAAACTGTCCCCAACCTATCACTATCATAGATGGGCAGTTTAGGGGAAGTACAATGAAATGGCGAAGATAGAAATGACAGCACATGACTGCAAGATCAGGAGTTGTGCGTCCAATCCTCTGCCCTATTCCCTAGGTCATGTAATTTGGTCCAAACCAACTCAGACTTCCTTTCTTATGGTATGCCATGCCATTCAGCTAAATGATGAAATACACAAAGGATCTATTTCATATTGTGTCAAAAGACTCAGAAAACCCAGGAACTGGTGTTAGGAAAGTCGGATCCATTCCCTGGCCTTTCCCTCTTCTGTGTTGGCTTTCCTATCTTTTCGAGAGAAGTCCCCCAGGGGTACCGAGGGGTTGCCTGACTGTCTAGATCTTTTTTGATCAGCCGAATCCTTCACAAGGCTGACACCAGTGTGGCTGAAGGCAGTTCCGGAGTGCTCTACTCTTGAAAGTGGGTATTTCCCTGGGAAAATGGCTGTGGAAGATCCATAGCTCAATGTGGGATCCATATTCTACCATGGAAACTTTCGGTCTGTCTTGAGCTGTGGCGTCCATTCTCACCATCACTCCCAACATATCACCTGTCCTGGGGCCACCTTCTTGATCTGTCTCTAGACTGCAGCCACGTCACGTGCCCAGGCCATTACCTGGGCCTAGCAGAAGCACCTGCCCAATTGCTGTTTGAGCTCTGGCTCTTTAACTAGTTTTGGCATGTGGGCCTTTCCAGAGTCTCCAAACAAAGTGGAGAAGAATTAGGAAGAGACAAATAGTCAACACAATAATCAGTCAAGTGGGAGAAAAGGCATATCAATTCACCATCACATTCCATGTGCCCATATCTCCTGACGCGAAACATCTTTGTAAAATTAATCATTAGTTTAATAAAAAATCAGGATCAATTTGTATCAGCCAGAGGTGTGGTGGTTATAGTTAGTACATTTCCAAAGAAAAGCACACAGCTTTTATTTTTGCTGCTTACTTTTGAAGGAGTGTTAAAAATACATTTTCTTGAGAAAATACCAACAAAGTCTAAACCGCACTCCTAAATAATGCTCATGTTTACCTCTCAGAAGGGATCTGCATCAAAGTAAACAGGCAAATGTCATTTTAACATTCCCTGAGAATTGTGTGATAGAAGAGTGTGAGGAGGTTGGGCAGAATCTGTAATGTCTACATCTACCAAACTTAATAAATCAACGACCTCAAGATACCATGGCATGAAGAGTTTATTAGGTGCCTTCTGTACTTACTCAGCTAAAAACAAATAAGGGAGGGGCACCTGGGGGGCTCAGTCAGTTAAGCATCAGACTCTTGATTTCAGCTCAGGTCATGATCTCAGGGTTTGGGGACTGAGCCCCACATCAGGCTCTGCACTCACAGCCTATAGCCTGCTTGGGATTCTCCCTCTCCTCTCTCTCTTGCCCTCTCTCTGTCTCTCTTTCTCAGAAGAATTAAATAAACATTAAAAAAATTATAAAAACAAATAAGGGATGCACATAAAACCTCAGTCCCTGACATGAAAATAGCCGCAGAGTTCACATCTGGTTTGGCTAAACTGTGATACTAACATTTAATCTTAACACTCTCGTGACTTGAGGGGAGGAAGGCATGTCATGTACTGCATAGTTAAGTTGATTTGTTTTCAGAGTAAGGACAGTCACACTGCAACAGAAAAGGTCTGCGAGTCACTTTCATGCAATGAACCCGTCTTAAAGGTCCGCGTGGTTGTCTCCAGGGGTCAAAGACTCAGGCCCTGGAAGCCAATTCCTGTCAATATAGTGTTTATACTGCAGTTCAAATGATGAGATAAAAATCCGAAGACTTTTAAAGAGTTAAATCTGAGTCATAAGATTATAGTATTTCAGAACTAGAAGCCTTCACACAATGTCATGGCTCCAATATATACCCAGAAAGGTCTGTGTGTGTGCATTTGTGTGTGTGTGTGTGTGTGTGTGAGCAGGTGTAACTAAGGGATTTTTAAAGATCACTGGCTAGGATTTGTCAGGCAATTTGAAGAAATCCAAAGAAGAGTTGCTGATAAGAGGTTGGAAGTCTTTAGGGAGAGAGGCTGGTGATGTGACAAAAAGCTAGGCCCTGGATCCCAAGTGTGTGCATCTACACTGCCCCCTAGGGAGTGAGGTCCCTTATTTGTTCCTTCTCAGTCAATGCTGTGCTGTGTGTACAGAAGAGCCCAGAAGTCCTGTGTGATGCCCCAGGGCCTCCAGCAGGCATTGCCCTGCTGCCCTCTTTCATGTGCAATTTTTATCCAACAATTCAATGACTTTTCCAAAATTTAAATGCTTATTATATAATAGTTGGGAAAGAGATAAAAAAAATCACTAGTAATCCCATTGCCCAGAGATACGGCTAAATGACCATGAACACCTTGAGATGTTTCATTTAGTTTTATTCCTGTGCTTATAGACTTTTTTCTAATAAAGTTAGTATCATATTTTAATACTATTTACTATCCTTTTCGTCTCTACTTCATATTCTATTATATTTTGAATAATTGTCTATGTCATTAAGTGTTCTTGAAGGCATGATTTTAATAGTTTGGTATGTGATACCCTTCAATTGATGGTACTCAAATATATTTAATTGTCTTCATGTTTTTAGATAAAGCCCGTTCTGTTTTGCAACTGTAAACTATACCATTGGTTTTAATTATTATAACTATAACTCTACCATACATTATAATTATAAGAATGTCCTTATAATAGTTTGTATGCACCTGTCTGCTTTTCTTTTTCTAGAATTAGAATAACTGGATCAAAGGCTATGAACATGTTTCCCTATCGAGAAATCATGGATTGACTTAAGTTTAATATACACTTCCATTTAAAGCATAAAGTTTAGTGAGTTTTGGTAGCTATATATACATGCAAAACCACTGCCATAGTCAAGACACAGGACATTTCTACCAGCCCCCGGCTATGACATTCTGAAGGTTCTTCATATATATTACCATTTTATATATGTCTTACTCTTTACCCTGGGTTATACCAATTTGCCTCCCTAAAAGGGAATCTCCTAAAAGGCTATTTCCCTGCACCCTCCCCATCACCAAGAACTCTCCTACTGCTTAGAATTTGTCCACTTCACAGATAATAAAAATTTAATAGAAAATAAGGTCTCATTGTAATGTGCCTTTTCCAGATTACTAGTGAGCTTGGGCTTATTTTTTAATATATTTTTTACTGGCTATTTGTATTTTTTCCATTTCTTTCTGTTGGTGTTTTTCTTATGGATTTACAAAAATTCTTTATATATTAATAAGGTATCAACCACATATCTTACATTGTCATAAATATTTCTGCTCACTTACATGTTTTAAACATGGTTACTTTAAAGTTTTAGTTAAGAATATATATTTTGTATTCATTTCATATGTGTATTATAGTCCCTTCTTATCCATAGTTTCACTTTCCATGGTTTCAGTTACTTGTGCAGTTGACCAAGGTCTAGAAGCAGATGATCCTCCTGATACATTGTCAGAAGGTCAACAGCAGCCCAACGGCATCACAATGTCTAGGTCCTTCCCCTCACTTCATCTCATCCTGTAGGCATCTCATCAGTCACATCGTCACAAGAAGAAGGGTGAGTACAGTACAATAAAATTTGTGTAACTTTTATTACAGCCTGCTTATACACTTGTTCTGTTTTACTATTAGTTATTGTTGTTAATCTTTTACTATGCCTAATTTATAAATTAGCCCTTATCATAGGTATGTCCAGGGAAAAAACAGTATATATGGTGGTAGGTACTATCTGCAGTTTCAGGCATCTGCTTGCGGGGGGGGGGGGGGGATGTCTTAGAATGCATCCCCATGAATCAAGGGGGGACTTTTACTGCTTTTATGTTTAGTAAATTCTTAGCAAAACTCTATCATTGCAAAAATGGTCACCTATATTTTCTTCTCTTTCTGTTGTTTTCATGAAAAGAAAATTAACTCTCTAGATCAAGCATCTACGATTGGATAAGGCCCATGGTATAACATGAGATTCCATTTCTTCCTTAACATTTAGCCAACTATTCTACACCTTTATTTACTCTTTCTTCATAATGATCCTCAGCATATAGCACATTGCTTTTTACACCAGCCCCTGTTTCTGTCCCATTAACTTGTCTCTCTAAGCATATGCCTTTCCATCATTATATTAAAGGCAAGAACTTCCTAAAATTTTAGAATCCTGTAAGGATTTTCTTTCTAAAAAAATCATGGGCCATCTCACATGTTTGTTTTTCCAGATGACTTTGAGAATCACTTTAAGTTACAGTAAGTTTTCTTTAAATTATAAGCTAATTTGAGAAAAAAATGCATTTTTACAATATTCTATATTCTCATGCATGAAGGTTTTGCCCTCTAGCTTTGCATTTCGGTGCTGATGGATGTTTTCCAGGTCAAGCTTGGTGTCCACATTTCAAGAAGAAGTTCTGGGGTCTCTTAAGGGCTAGAACTATTGATGAAAAATCCTGAACTTAGTTAAAGCACACTATACAAAAATGGCCCAGGGGTGGAGCACACAAAAGGTTCAATTTCAGAAAGCCAAGAAGACTTCTACATTTTGAAATGTTCCCTTAAACGGTTATTAAAATGTGTTCCCATGACTTTTACTATTGAACATTTGTGTTAAAAATCCTAGCTCTAGCACACGAAAGAAAGATGGACTATGATCACAGCACCATCCTATCTTCTTAAAGACTTGATGTTAATTTGGCATTAGCAACTGCTAGTAGAATATGACTAAGTATTAGCACCATTTTTTTTCCATTAGCTTACTCATTCCATTTCACAGATATGTGGAAACAACGCCTGGCTTCAATTTGCATCTGAGATGGGGTGTGTATGTATTTTTACTCTTGGTTTATATTAAAAATAAACTAGAAGAGCAAGTGGGAATGTGCCACAGGATGTGGTCAGTCAACTTCATGTGACCTCAACATTTGCATTAGAAAACAACTCTAACTCTTGACTTCCAAGGTGATTTTCAAAGTAAAGCAGAGGGAAAATAATTCCTCCTTAACTCCACACAGAGACACTTCCAAGAAGTCAGGCTGCCCAGATCAGTAGGCACTAAATGGGCAGTTTCCCCACCACAAGAAAAGCTGAAGCCAGCAGAGGCCTCATGCCACACGCCACTTTGAATCCTGCCCGGGAGTACTGGAACCCAGCACTATGACAAACAGACTTTGGAACAACTGTGTTGATGTCTTTGAAACTCAAAGGCCGGACTAGCATGAGCACTAGTTGAATGTCCTGCCTTACGGGACACTGAAAATAAGGAATCCAATGAGATGGTAGAAAAGAGCCTTGGACACTGTACTTTGGCAAACGAGGACATAATCTAGTTAGTCCTCAGAACAGCTCTGGGAGGTTTTCATCCTCCTCTCTCAGATGAAGAAACGAAAGCTTAGAGAGGTTAAGGAACTTGCTCAGGGTTAAACAGCTGCTGTGAATTAGAGCGGATTTCGGAACCAAGTCTATTGTCTCCAAAGCCTGTGTGACCTGTGGACTATACTGCTTTCTCTTCTCAGGAAAAGAAGAAAACCTGGCAAATAGGGGAAGTGTTTGTGAAAGAGCTGTTGCTAGCTTTCTACTAGATTGTTGAGGACAAGGTAGAGTAAGGGGCTCAGCTAACCCCTCTCCCTGCTGAAGGGCAGTAGTGGCCTGAGCCCTGGCTTGTAGACTGGCTGAGGGGCCAACCAAGAATACCACACGTAAGTGGCTTGGACAATCCTAACCGAAAGGAGCCTCTAAGCCTACTCTTACTAAACTTTCGGGACAGGGCCATTGCTGCTCATCAGTGTATTTTGTCCACCAGGTAAAACTCCAGGCTCCATAAATAGGGTTGTCAGGACACACCACTCCAAGCAAATGCACGTTCTCAGTTACATTAGGGCGGTCTATGGATTTAAGAGGCAGATCTCTTTCCAATTCTCTATTGAATATTTCTTGACCCTGGCCGGCAGGAAACAATAGTAATTGAGAGACACGTCTGGCATCCGGGAATCTGGCATCTATGCTCTGTGGTGAGCTGGGAAGACTTCCGTAAGGCTCCCAAGCACATTTTCTGGGGGATGGTTCTTTGTAGTGATAATTGAAAGGATCAGACTTTCAAACTTGGGTGACTGACAAAAAGTGACCTCTGTCTTTTAAAAGAAATAAGACCTGAAATCCCACAATGGGAATTTTTAAGAAGCAGAGAAGCAGAAGTCACCTTACTCCTGAAGACCCCTCTCTCAGACACTGTCATCAACTTTAAGCTCTTTTTCTTTTTTTGATGGGGGGATGGGGCAGAGTGAGAGGGAGAGAATCTTAAGCAGGCTCCACACTCTCCACACCCAGCACAGAGCCCGGTGCGGGGCTTGATCCCACGACTGTGAGATCATGACCTGAGCCAATATCAAGAGGCGGATGGATGCTTCCTGATTGAGGCACCCAGGCGCCCCAAGCTCTGTCCTTCAATCCCAGGAGAGAACTGCTCAGGGTGTGTGGTGGCGCCGCTGCACTGGAGTCCTGCCAGCACCTCCTATCACGCCGTCCACCTGTGCCCCTGGGGACCCTCACACACACCGAGAGCTTCCTGGTGAATGCTTCCCGCAGGGTCAGGCACGCAGCAGGCGCTCCAAATCATCTGCTATCCTGAATTGAGTTTGTGGACAAAATACATCTCTTCCTCATATTTCTCTATAGCGCTGCATCATTTAAAATTTTTTTAATGTTTTATTTATTTTTGAGAGAGAGAGACACACACACACACACACACACACACAGAGCACAAACCATGGAGGGGCAGAGAGAGAAGGAGACACAGAATCTGAAGCAGGCTCCAGGCTCTGAGCTGTCAGCCCAGAGCCTGACATGGGGCTCAAACTCGCAGATTGTGAGATCCTGACCTGAGCCCAAGTTTGACTTTTAACTGACTGACCCACCCAGGTTCCCCTCTGTAGCACTGCATCTTTAGTGAACGGTTAAATGTATCAAAAAATGAAGGGAAACTTATGGAAAAATAAGGAATATAGGAGCACCCCTCAAGAGAAACGAGTTCTATTAAAAAAGAGACAGATTTTGGGGCACTTCGGTGGCTCAGTTGGTTAAGCATCTGACTTCGGCTCAGGTCATGATCTCATGGTCTGTGGGTTTGAGCCCCACACCGGGCTCTGTGCTGACAGCTCAGAGCCTGGAGACTGCTTCAGACTCTATGTCTCCCTCTCTCTCTCTGCCCCTCCCCCTCTCACGCTCTGTCTCTCCATCTCTCAAAAATAAATAAATGTTAAAAAAAAGAGAGACAGATTTCAAATATACAGGTTTCTGAGCCCCCAAGAGCTAATGACGGTCCTTAGCAGCCAAAAAAGTCTGTCTACACAACCATACTTTACCTAAACCCTCTGGGATTCAATCTCGGAACTCTTAACACTCTCTAAACCTGAAGACAGTACCAGATTAGCTCTAGTCCTAATAAAGAAGATGCTTCTCAGTTTACAGAGTTTGGCATACTGTTGATGAGACAGTGATTATTTCCATAATACGTGCTCACCACAAGGTGAAGTTTTTTTCCATTTTGTAAAACAAACCACAAGAAAACACTAAGCCTTTGATGCTGGCATACTGGCCTTCTTCGTTTGGGTGGATTTCTTTTCGCTTGTGTTTCCTGCCCCACATTAATCTGATATCTGAAGCACGTGTTACTGGAAGAAGTTTTGGCTATTTGTGCCCAGAATGTTCTACTACTGAGGACATTATTAAGCAAACTTGAAAACGATTTGGATCTTTCTTAGGAGCTCTCCAGATGCGTTACCGCCTTTCAGCAAGGCCTAGCATTCTTGCCTCTGGTGGCATTAAGCAGGAGCCACAGGCATGTAGCAGACGCCATTTCACCAATAAATCCTGTAGCTGAACGAGGCATCGATGGCAGCAGTCATGCTTAATACTGAGTTGCACCTATGGATGGAGAAGTCATATAACACTCTCACACACCCTCATTGCCTTCGGCAAGCAAAATGTGGAAACTAGGAAACTACAGCTATAAATCACTTAAACACTGTGTTTCCCCACTGATACTCAGGAAAAAGGGAGCAAGAGAAGGAGAGACTATAACCACAACACCATAACTGAGGCCACAAATAAGCTACCGTATGTCAACAGAAGCCAGAAACTGACAATAGAGGGTTTTTTTTAAATGGAAAAACATAGGCATTTTAGAAGAATATGCTAATATTTCTGAAGGGTCAGGACCTAGTAGACATCTTGCACCGAACAGAGGGAACTGTTTAGCAGAACCCTTGTGAAATTGATTTAAGTTTTATGAGGAATTAAGTTACAGTTCTTGATTCTGGACCATTAAAACCAACTATTCAGCCAAAAATGTATTTGGGATTTAACATTTTCTTTTAGAGAAACATCTTTAAAGTGACGTACTCTAGTCACTTAAAGGCTGTGAAACTCTATTTTAACAATATGATGGGGCCCATTTTCAACCAAAGCGAAGTTAATAATAATATGGTCTAAGATCAAGACTAACAACACATGTGGTTTGGTATCTACTTATAGACACTCTGGGAGTTGTGTGGTCTTTCTTGATGGCCATGGGGGCTGATTCTGGGTTGGTGAAAGTAAGCTAATCTTCCATGGTCAATGCCAGGAACAAACTCACATACCCTATTATACTTAGGCAAACAATATCTTGTGCTATAATGTGGAAATCTAGAAGTATGGCAGAGCCAAAAGTCACCCTGAACAAACACAAGACTTCATCACCACTTGGAGTGTCAGCTCTATATTCTGGCTCGAAAGATGGCCACCTTCAGTCCATTGGGTCAGTTCTTTTGACTGAGAGCTCAAGAGTCCTCCTGGTCAATCTTTATCAGATCAGGCCTGTGTCAAGGCCCACACCCAAGGGGCTTACTCTTTGCGGTAGGGTTCACGGTCTACCTGCATGGGCATGGTATCGGTGGACAAGCTCTCCCAGAGACCAGTGATTGGAAGGGAGGGTGTGGGAGACAGTGAGCTAGTCTCAGAAGGACCCCATTAGACCACAGGTGGCAGGTTAATGCAGTGGTTATGCCTGGGTCCAAATCTTGGTGCTCTACGACCTAAGGCACACTGTTGGGATAAAGAGTATATTACCATACCCCAAGGCAGCCAAGATTTCACCTCCTGTCCTTGTAGCTGTTGTGGTAAGTGGAAGTAGCAAGATGCAAAATAATGAGCTGGTTTAATGGCCACACCACCTCCCTATATTTCTAGGGCACCAAATTTACTCATCAGGCAAAATATTTTCTCTTAAAAAGTTCTTTAAAGTCATTTTCAGTATACATATAATGAAAGGTGGCTAAAATAATTCTTTTTCGGGGCGCCTGGGTGGCTTGGTTAAGCATCCGACTTCAGCTCCAGTCATGACCTCATGGTTCGTGAGTTCGAGCCCTACATTGGGTTTTGTGCTGACAGCTGGGAACCTGGAGCCTGCTTTGAATTCTGTGTCTGCCTTTCTCTCTGCCCATCCCCCACTCACACACACTCTCTCTCAAATAATAAACATAAGTAAATAAATAAATACAATTATTCTTTTTCTAAGGAATTATAAAATAGTGATGTGTCATTGATATCTCTTTAAACTTCAGTTTACTCATCTGTCAAATGAATTTTAATTTTTTAATGTTTTTATTTATTTTTGAGAGAGAGAGACACACACACAACATGAGAAGGGGTGCGTCAGGGAGAGAGGGAGACACTGAATCCGAAGACAGTCTCCATGCTCTGAGCTAGCCGTCAGCACACAGCCTGATGGGGGCTTGAACCCACGAACCATGAGATCATGATCTGAGCTGAAGTCGGACGCTTAACCAACTGAGCCACCCAGGCTCCCCCTCATCTGTCAAATGAAAATAATAAACAATCTATGTCATTGGGTTGTTCTGAGAATTAAACTAAGAAGTCCACACAAAATGCTTGTAAAATCCCTACAATATTAATTCGGCCATTTTTTATTGAATATTCACAATGTGCAAAGCACTGTTCTAGATGTTATCGTTATTAGAAGTGTCCCTGGGCAATTTGTCCTTAAATTGTGTTACTGTTGGCCAGTAATAGCTTCATACTTCTAGAATTATCTATGAGTGCTCTGAAAGAGTGGGCCACATGACAGCCTAATCTGGGGAGAGGATGGTTCAGGTGCCAAGTGTCACTGGTGTGGAGAAGGCAGCTTAGGGTTTGGGAATGGCGTACACGAAGGAAGTCCGGAGGCAGGCATAAAGTGGAGAACTCTATCTGGAGAGATGGACTGGAGGATGCAGATGAGAAACTTCACTTACTCGCAAGAAGGAGGGTTTAATCTGATCATGGGCAAAGCTCGGCTGAGAGAGGGCGTGGGCCTCTAGTTATGGGGTGGGGGTGGGGCGAAGAGGCATCCAAACCATGGCATGTGCATTTCACAGTCACCAGTGATCATCAACAGCAACCTCTCCATCATCGTGGAAGAGTCCTCATGACTAAACTGGAGGCTGGCACCGTGGGGGCTCCCTGGGAGGAGGGGGGCGACTCCCCAAGAGCAAGAAGCACGGGTTAGGGGACATAAGGCAGGAGCACCCCAGTTCTTCCTTGGCTATGAACCTCAGGATGACAATTAGAGCTTGTAAACCAAATTATCCAGATTCATGCACCTATGTCTGTGCCTCTCCTTCTGCTTCCCCGCAGGGCATTTTCTAGATCTACCTCACTGGGCTGAAGGTCCAAGAGGCAACCTTCTTTGCACAGAACTGAACGAGCTGGAGGGGAGCCCTCCTGGAGGGGAGCATAGAGGCGCAGCGGTTACCAAGGGGCCCCAAGGCAGGGAGGATCTCGGCCACAGAGACCAGCCTCCTGACCGCGCATTGGGTTAATATCTATAGAGTGTTCACATGCTACCTGGCACACAGCTAGCGTGATTGCAGTGTTTGCTGAGTAAGTGGCCCAGGTGACTCTATCAGGAAATGTCCTTCCTGGGAAGGAGAGGCTTTCCTTACGTTTTACTGCTTTTGTACAACTGATACCTGCCGGGCTTTTATGGGAATGCTGCGGACCGTATCTCAGATTGTGCCAAAAAAAAAAAAAAGTCTCTACTGCAGCTTATCAGTGAGACAGATGAGAGATAATGAGCTCTGATCCGGAAAACAGAGTCTGGTAAGAGGAGGTCACGCGAGTCTGCACCAGGATGCGTCTGAGCCCCTTAAAAAAGCCGCGCCATGGAACTGAGTATTAGTATCCAGAGGAACGGTGGGCCCTCGCCAGGGAGCTGCATGTCAGAGAACAGACCGAACCAAAGGCCCTTCACGTACCGAACTACATAAAAAATAAGATGTTACGTTTACAATGCATCTGCTAGTATCTGGATGACACTTTTCAGGAAAAAGTACGAACACAGATCAGATCAAAATAATGGAAACAAAGAATTGCGCAGATGAGAATTAAAATTCTATGATGAAACCATATGATATATGAATGGAATACAACTAGGTTTCAATAATTTATTTAGGAAGCAACTAAAATATGTTCTAGCTAAGGTTTGGGTTATTTGAGTGGAGGGGTTGAGGGCTACATGAAAGACAGAACAGGGGCAAACTTTTTTCATGCCCTAACTGGCCTTGGGATTCGGGGATTGGACGCAGAGGACACCTGGTCAGCCGGAGAAGCATTTCCAGATACCTGTTCCAGAAACACTGGGTGAGCAACCGTGCTTTGCTTGGTATTTCCCAAACTCTGCCAGGCGGGGGCATCTGGTAGGAGGGAAGGATGAGAGGAGAGCCAGGCAGACGTGTGATGAAATGCGTTCTCAAGTGTTCCGCAGCAAGGGTCCTGGGCATTAGGATGGCAGCCGCCATGGTCCCGGTCTCCAAGAAGCCTCCACAGAGCTAATGACAGGAAGGACAACGCCTCCATTTTATGCAAATGACTGAGGAGCAAGAGCCCTACCTGACACAGGGACACAGGGAGCCACAGGGACAGTTTCTTCTGGTTTCATCCCTCTGTCTCCCTTCCTGCTGGCCTCTGTTTCTGCTCATGAAAGGAGAGGCCACAAAGCTTGGAGGAAAATGCACAGGATTTGGAGCCAGGGAAGCTCTGCCTCTCACCAGCTGTGAGGCCTCAGGTATAATCCTGATCTGGATCCTGATCTGTCTGGGTACCTTTTCTCCTCTAGCCTTTTTTTTTTTTTAATGTTTATTTATTTTTGAAAGAAAGAGAGACAGATCATGAGTGGGAGAGGGGCAGAGAGAGAGGGAGACACAGAATCCAAAGCAGGGTCCAGGCTCTGAACTGTCAGTACAGAGCTCAATGCGGGGCTTGAACTCACGAACTGAGAGATCACAACCCGAGCTGATGTTGGACGCTTAACTGACTGAGCCACCCAGGCGCCCCTCCAGTTTGTTTTTCTAAGCATAATGTGTACGTGTGTGTGTGTGTGTGTGTACTATAAACACATACAAATATTGTATAATATAAATATAATATTGTGTCTGACCTTTTAGTGTTTTTGTTTCTCATTAATAATTCTTTCCAAAACATTCCAATAGCCTCATAATATTTCATTGTACTGTTGTAAAGTCACTTATTCAACTTTCCCCAAATGTCAGATATATCTCCCCCCCCCCCCCCCCCCCCCCCCCCCCCCCCCCCGCCCCAGTTCCTTGATCCAACAGAGACAACCTGCCACAGAGGACAGCGCGCACATCTGCTCACATCCCTGCTCTGCTGGCTGCTGGCTGCGTTGAACACGGGCGAGTCTCATGATCCCCGCCTCTCCAGTCTTTCATCTGGAAATGGGAGCGCAGAGGATTTGTACCTAGTTTCTTAGCGCTGCCATAAATTGCCATGAACTCGATGGCTTAAGACATCAGAAATGTGTGGTCTCACCATTCCGGGGGTTAGAAATGTCAGTGGGGCCATGCCCCCTCTAAGGACCCCAGGGAAGACTCTTCCAGCTCTTTCTAGTATCTGACTGTCCCCACTGACAATGCTGGTGGCCCTCGGCTGGTGGCAGCAGAACTCCAGTCTCTGCCTCCATCGCCTTCTTCCCTGTTTCTGGGTCTCTGAGAACACCGTTGCATTTAAGGTCCTCCCTAAATCCAGTAGGACCACATCTTAATGTGATTGTATTAGCAAAGACCCTATTTCCAAATAAGGTCATCTTTACAGATTCAGGGGGCTAGGACTTTTTGGGGGACATAATCCAATCTGAAACAGAGTTGTCAGGAAAAAGCGTGCCAACGTGAATCCAAGGTACTTTGCTGACTGTAAAAGTGCTATCCTAAGGTGTATTGCTACTTTTAAAAGTTTTTTAAAAATTATTTTTAATGTTTATTTATTTTTGAGAGAGAGACAGAGTGCCAATGGGTGAGGGCCAAAGAGAGAGGGAGACACAGAATCCGAAGCAGGCTCCAGGTTTTGAGCTCTGAGCTGTCAACAAAGAGCCTGATGTGAGGCTCAAATTCACAAACCGTGAGATCATGACCTGAGCCGAAGTTGGATGCTCAACCAATTGAGCCATCAGGCGTCCCTACTTTTAAAGGTTTTAAGGTCAAAAAGGCACCAGCTTTAGGAAGGCAGAGTGTCGAAGTGTCACATTTCTTTGAGTTTGGGTGTTTTGGCCATTGCTATGGGGCAGGAGTTTGGGCTGAAGCCAAGAAGGCAAAACCGTATGGAAGAATCATGACACTCAAATGCCTTAGGTGTGGTCTTATTGACTGGATGATCTTCCAACTGGCAGCCCAAGCCAGTAGAAGAATCTAGAGGAACACCTGGGGGGCTCAGTTAGTTCAATGTCCCACTTGGGCTCAGGTCATGATCTCGTGGTACGTGGGTTCGGGCCCTGCATCAGGCTCTGTGCTGAGAGCTCAGAGCCTAGAGCCTGCTTCAGAGTCTGTGTTTCCTTCTCTCTCTGCCCCTCCCCCACTCGCACTGTGTCTCTCTTTCTCTCTCTCTTGAAAAAAATTAAAAAAAAGAAGAATCTATAGCAGTGCTTCTCAATTTCTGATTTATCCTGACTGTAATCCATTTCGGATTGATGCTTTTATAAACTCTAAATAAGACTGTTTTTAAAAAAGTGATCATAGCCATGACAAATTACCATCCAAGTTTCTAAAGCCTTACTTACTTGCTTACTAAACTCCTGCCCTTATCTCTTCATGAGCTGGGAGGAACCCGCTTGCGGACTGGCACCCGTTCTCGGACCCCACTCTCAGAAACAATGGTCAGCCACGGCCATGGCCACGGCCGAGCTGGGGGCCCCACTGCAGCATGGCCTCTGAAGAGGGGGCTTAACTGATTCTCAGCCTCCGGCCCCATTCCAGGGGGCACGCCTGGCTGGGGAAGACAAACACACCTCCCACACCTCAGTCCCAGTGTTTTCTTTGAGTTTGTTTTCCCACTGACTTACTTTCCTTTCAGTCTGGGCTTTAAAAACAGCTTTCTGAGTGAAGGCAGGCGAACCCAGCAGTCCTGCACCACGGCTCATATGGAATGCATTTAGAGAGGGGGAAAAACTCGAACGGAGTGGTTATATGATTTGGAACTGGCTTGGACATGGCGTGGCTGGAATTTCAGAGCTGGCTTTTGTTTGCATTCGTCATGAAACATTTGTTATATGAGCTGCTGCTACCGCTGCTCAGGCAGCTGCTGCCGAGAAACCCCCTCCAAGGGCTGCTATTCTTCTGGACGTTAGCGGACGGACCGCAGTCACCATCAGAGGGCCCCCGCTCGCTTGCATGCCTTTGCCACCCTGCTTGCAGAAGTCATGGGAGACATTTTCCCCCAAAGTGACCCATGACAGCACATGAAACAAAGACACCTGTTTCTGCCACGTTACGTGGAATGTGACCTTTAGGTGGTCGTGCCCTCCGCCTGGGATGACAGGTGTGTCTTTTGATAGGCCCTTAGAATCATCTCTCTCTCATCCAAGAGCTCTCCAAAAGGGCCTTGATTTGTCTTTGAGGTAATGTTTAAAACAGTCGTTTGGAGCTTCATCACAGCAAGATCATTCAGTAAAAACCCAGTGGGGTGTAATGAAAAAAATGACTGTGAAGGGATCTTGTTTTTGGTTGTTCGTTTTGCTTGGGAAAGTCCACCAGGACTCCGAGTGTGAGATACAGACGCTGAAGGCAGCGCCGTGGTCCAACTCACATCGTGGCTATGTGGACATCGCAAGAAAGACACGGAGCTGTAAACACGAAACTGGCAACGGGATCTTAAAGTCGGGGAGTTAGAGTGATCTTAGCAACTGCAGTAGGCTGATTACGTGCCTTCCACTCCTCTCCTCTCAGAACCCAAAAGGACAGTAAAGGACAATAATTTTTATAAAAGAATGCAAGACCACAAGGAAATCTGACGGAGGATGTCAGAACCAGAGGAGGATGTCAGAGAAGTTTCTGGAAGGTGAACGCAGATGAAGACGAGAGGTGTGGCAGCACACAGGAAGCAGTGAAGTGTGGAGGTGGGGACATCAGCACCAGCTCGCCCTGCTGACCCCCTGCTGACATCGCGGTGGAGCCAGGTGTGCGGATGGGAAAGCTGGGCGGGAGGTAGCAGGTAGGCAGTCTGGGGCACAAAGCAGGGGGGCCCAAATTCCCTCCATAACTGCAGGCAGCCAGGTATCTTGCAGTGCTTCTCACTTGTTCTCTGGGGAGTTCTCCATCGCCTGGGAACCTTGGGATTAGTCTGTAGAGACTTTGGGCAGAAGCTCCAGACTAATGTGCTAACCCAGAGGAGAGAAAGGCGAGGCATGGGCTAAGATAAGATCAAGTATATGGTACGTTGAATGTAGACCGTCAGCTCCTGTTCCCACACTGGCCTCCAAGTGTTCACCTCACTCTCCTACATCACACCCCACCTCCCATCCCCCAAGCAGATGAGAATTCTTTAGTGGGGAAGCTGAACAGACCCCAGAGAAAAAAAAGACCTACAATCACTAACAAATGTTTTTCCAGCAAATTTCTATCACTATCTGATCAGGCTAAGCAGAGTCCATTGGTTTTGAGCCTCCCTCATTGCACAACACTTTCTGGCTTTAGGGCTTCCCTCTTACATAGAAATTCTGACAAAGATCACCAAAGGAAGTCTTCAGACTGGAAAAGAGAGGCCCAACTAGCCAAAACAGTAAAAAGAAACCTGGAGCAAATAGAGACAATGCAGGGAACAGATGAAAACATTTTTCAAAAATCTAGAATTTTCAGAGATCTAAGGTGATATTGCATCCAATAAACAAGAACAAGACATTACAGAAGAAAAAGACTTAAAAACATTCCTGGAAAAGAGAAAATTCAATAGAATGAATAGAATACAAAATGAGGCACTCTTCCTGAGGAAAAAGAGTAGAAGAGATGAAAAGTAAGAGGAAAGATTAATAAAGCACAGAGAAGAAAATGAATGTAGCGACCCAAATATCTGACCAACAGCATTCCACAAATGAAACAAAGAAAATGGGTGCAATAAAATCGTGAAAGGAAAAAAAAAAAAAAGAAAAATTCCCAGAAGTGAAAGACATTTGAAGCTTGAAAGTAACTATCTATTGGGCATGGCAGCTTTGTTCTGGATCCGCCTCCTGAGGCATGGGAAACAAAAGCTAAAGTAAACTACTGAGACTACATCGAAATCAAAAGCTTCTGCACAGCAAAGAAAACAATCAATAAAACTAAAAGGTAACCTAAGGAATGGGAAAAGATATTTGAAATTGTATGTCTGGTAAAGGGTGAGTATCCAAAATATATAAAGAACTTAAACAACTCAGCACCTCAAACACACATAATCCAATTAAAAAATGGTCAGAAGACATGAAGAGACATTTCTCCAAAGAAGACATATAGATGGCCAATAGACACATGAAAAGATGCTCATCATCACTTACCATCAGGGAAATGCAAATCAAAACTACAATGAGATGCCACCTCACACCCGTCAGAATGGCTAAAATCAACAAGACAAGAGACAAAAGGTGTTGGCAAGGATGTGGAGAAAGAGGATCCCTCGTGCACCGTTGGTGGGAATGCAAACTGGTGCAGCCACTGTAGAAAACAGTATGAAGTTCCTCAAAAAATTAAAAATAGATCTACCCCATGATCCAGCAATCACACTACTCAGTATTCACCCAAAGAATACAAAAACACTAATTCAGAGGTATACATGCACCCCTATGTTTACGGCAGCATTACTTAACAATAGTCACGTTATGAAAGCAGCCCAAGAGCCCAGCGACTGATGAAAGGATAAAGAAGACGTGGTGTGTATATACAATGGAATATTATCGAGCCATAAAAAGTACGAACTCTTGCCATTTCCAATGACATGGGTGGAGTTATAGAGTATAATACTAAGCAAAATAAGTCAGTCATAGATAAATATCATATGATTTCACTCACATGGAGAATTTAAGAAACAACAAATGAGCAAAAGAAAAAAAAGAGAGAGAGAGACACACACATATCAAGAAGCAGCTCTTAATTACAGAGAACACACTGATGGTCACCAGAGGGGAGGGCCTGGGAGGTGGGTGGGATGGGTGATGGGGATTAAGGAGGGCACTTGTCCTGGTGAGCACCAGGTGATGGATAAAATTGTTGAATAATTATATTGCATACTTGATATTAATAAAATACTATGTTAAAAATTGAAAAGAAAGCTCTCTCTATATGTACATATACACATAAACAAACCACGTATATATTATATATAAACCGTGTGTGTGTGTGTGTGTGTGTGTGTGTGTGTGTGTATGTGTGTATCTTGAGTACTTAGCATACCAAGGCAGGTTGTTGTAAACTTTCATAAGAGAAATACAGGGAAGACCCTTGGAGAGAGAGAGAGAGAGAACGTTTGAGAAAGTCATGGCAAAAGAAGTGAAAAATGGAATTAATGTATGAAGAATTCTATATCCAGCCAAACTGGCAGTCCAAGTGGGACAGAATATTAAGCTTTTTAGACATCAATGACTCAACAAATGTGCCTCCCATGCAATTCTTGGGAATATCTTGAAATAAAATGAGTGATTAAATCAAGAAACAGCATCTTTGGGATTCGGAGACCAGGGATCCAATACAGAAATGTGTTAGAGGGAAGCTGCAGGGAGCTTCTGAGTAGTAAGCCCAGACTGAAGCAGGAAGTTAGAGAGTTCTGAGAGGAAGAAGGGAAGACGTCCTGGGGCGGGGGTGACAAATGGGACTAATGTTCTTATCTGGTAATAATGACAACATCAACAGGAATATTGATACAACCGATGTAATGGCACATATATAAATTTTGATAGGCACAAATAAATCTAGGCAAATTTAAAAAAAAGGCAATAATTAATTCCCGGAAAAATAATAAATTGTGCAAGAAACAAAATACAATCATGGTGCGCTACTTGGATGAGCAGCCAATAAAATGCATAGTCACAGTCATGTAAACAGGACTACACATCCTAACTGTGGCTATAAACCATATTAGAAGGATGGGGGACCGGGGAGAAAGGAGAGGTGAGGGTGGGAAAATAAGAGAACTAAATGTCTCAAAGAAATCAATCAAGAAATACCAGCCCGTGCATCCTGGTTATAAGTAGTGTCATGATTATCACAAGAAACAGCTAACTGTGCTAACAGCATTTGGTGCTAGAAAAAGCAGCCTTTGTGATGGACGGGGTTGGAACAGAAAGCTGTCGCTTTTCATTAGATGTCTTCCTGTACTATTGGATTGCTAATTGTATACACACATCACCTTAAAAAAAATAGCTGAGAGGCACCTGGGTGGCTCAGTCGGTTGAGCGTCCGGCTTCAGCTCAGGTCATGATCTCACAGTGTGTGAGTTCAAGCCCCGCATCTAGCTCTGTAGAGTCCCTGGAGTCTGGCATTCTCTCTCTTTCTCTCTCTGCCCTTCCCCGACTCATGTGCTCACACACTCTTGCTCTTTCTAAGTGTATGAATAAACTTTAAAAATATTTTAAAAAATAGCTGAAAATCAGGGAGATAAAATTCTAGGAACAAATTTTGAAAAATAGCTCCAGCCGTGTCTGGCTGTGACAACACAGCAGAAATCCCTAGGCACATGCTAACAACCGGGAGCTAAGACTTTCCAGTCGGAGTATCTGACACTTCCACTTGACAAGCAAAACTTTCCTCTTCTCATCAGTGAGGAATTATGCTGCATTTCTCCATGTGTTGATGGACAACGAAATAAATGTGCGTAGCATAATCCACAAGGAATCACGAGAAGCAGCAATGTTCTGTGCACAGATATGTTTGGAGTTTCTCACCGTATGCTTTCACAGTTCAACACTTTTTGCAAGATGTGAAAAGCTAGAGCGCTCTATGTTGATAAAAATGTCTAAAATGTTAAAAAAAATACAAATCAGGAAATGATATTTTTATTTGAAAAAGGTTTAGCTGAACAAAAATAGAAGCTTCCATTGTAAAATGTTGAGTCATGCAAAATGGGTGAGGATTGTACTTCGCCCCAGCTGGGGGTACATTTTATAAGCAAAGAATGTCCGGGAAGTGAGGCCACGAGCAAGTCACCACACGAATCCGTGGTGTGGGCGGGGGCTTTGGCAGTCTGGGCATGAGACAGCAGGAAGACCACAGGGTCTTTTAGGAAGATCGACTATCACCCCTGGGTGTCAGGTCTTTCGTCTTTTCTTTAATCTGCTTTGCTCAGGCTTTCGAAGCATTTCAGCTTGTGGAGTTATCAGGAAAGTCCAAAAATTGAAATGTGTGGTGACTAATTGAAATGTGTAGTAATACTCTTACTCAGTGCGAAGTGTATTGGTGTCAAGCTCAACTTAAAACTGCTCAAAGTAGAAGTGGTTATTAAATTCTAAAGTAGAAGAAATTCACCTCTAACCACAGAAGAATGCCCGGGCCTTCACCACACACCCAGATATTGTTAGCCAGCTTGTCGTTGGGGGAAATGAATCATAGGAGAGAAAACTGCACACCCCGGGCCTGGCCACACTGTGGGGGGCAGCCGGGGCTCTCCAGATGATGAGGTTGGGACTCAGAGGACATCAACTTCTCAGGATGTGTGGTGTGGGAGGCAGGGGCTGAGGTAGACTGTTCTGGAAGGATGATCTCAAGGGCTTCCAGCCTGGGAGACCAGGAAGTCCAGAAGCAGTGTGGGGGGCACAGCCAGGTGAGACCCAGGATAGGGAGTCCATGCTGGTGGGCAAAGGACGGAATCTGGGAGATTAGTGTGGTGGGGGCCACTGCGACAGTGCAAGGCATGTAGCCAGTGGGTGTCCCCAGCCTACTGGGTGGCTGGATCTGAGGTTGGGAGACGGAAAGAGAGCAAGGAAAAGAGCCCTCGTGCTAGGAACTTGGGGACCTGGTACTATCCCGACATGTGGCTGAGAAGTGAGGGATCGCCGGGGGGGGGGGGGGGTCAGGCCTGGCGGGGGTCAGGCCTGGTCAGGCCTGTGGGGGCGGGAGTTCGGGGTTGACACATGGCCCTCTGGCAACTGTGGCTTGGCCGCGGGTTCTGAGGCTGGTGTGAGTGACTCAGCTCCAGGTTGTACCACACAGAGCCAGGAGGCTGCTGATACTTTTCCCGCCTCGGGCAGAACTGGCTTAGCGACAGCAGGGTGACTGGGTTATGAGGAATGGAGGTCCCCAGCTCCAAGAGGGAGAGTCAGCAGGAAGGGGTAGCGTGGGCCGGAGGACCCCCACCCTGGGCCCCCACATTCCAGGTGCTTCTGCATCTTCACCCTTCCAGGCCTATCCTCATATTACTTTTTCTACCGAGAATACCTCCTTCCACGTCTATGGACGTGATGAAAATCCATGTTCCCTTCGAGGCGCAAACACCTCCACCGGGAAGTACTCCTGGTCCTATCTGTGATGGCTCTCAGGCCAGACACTGCTTTCTAGATCTTCCTAGCACCTTTCCTAGGACTGGAGTTTTAGCAGACGTTCAAGCAGTTGCTGAATGTGTTTGTTGAATTTTTCTGTAATTTTCAGTTTATAGTTTAAATGTTAGCTTAATTTCAATGTTAATTTAAATGTTAGTTTTCACAGAACGGAAAGTTTTGGAAAATTATTACTGAAAAATCAATGTAAATTAAATCCTATTTTCCTTCTCTTAAATAATAAAACTGGAGATGCTTTCTACTGGAGGAGGGATGGTACCAAGGCAAGAGAAAATCAGGAAATGAGTGAAAAATATATTTAAAAATATAAAATTCATGGTAATTATTTCCAATAAAATGAACAATTGTGGTTGAAAAGATCGGAAGTATACAGACACTTGTTTTATAAAAAAATATATATATATACATACATACACAATATGTATATATGCTGCAAATTAAGCTTTCATAAGATCAATTAAATACCCATTACTAAAGGCTGTCTTTGTGAAAAAGTGACAGTCCTGTGAGTCAAGCTATTGAGTTCCCTTCTAGAAGCGTGCACTAAAACCTTCTAAGTGTCTAAGAGTGAATTTAAAGGGATGTTCATATTTATGTTAATTTAAACTACTTACTCAAAAGCTACAGTTGAAACAGTTGTATGTTTTCAGTTTTCGTTTTTAGATACTATTTTAAAGATGTAGCACTACTGTTCCCTCCACCCCGCACCCCCACCATAAAGGTATCCAGGGCTTTCTTCTTCTTTGTGGCTTACCATACACCAGCTTACGGTACCTTAGCGATCTCTGATGTTTTCTGACCTCAAATTCCTTAGTGGACAGATCATAGGCTGAACAAATATAGTCTATGGATTTTATTTTTCAGCTCTTATCTTCAACTGGAATACATACAATGAAAGCTTAATACCCACTAACCTCTGAGTGATTAAATATGAAGATTCTTTAGAAGGTCACAGGTTTATGGTATTAGTGGTGGCTCTGGGGACAGAAGCTTGAATGCCTGTGGTCACTTGGGTAACTGCGGGCAGTTTGTTCAACATCTTTGAATCTCAGCCTCTTTGTTTTAAAATGAGACAAAGCCTATTTGTCCTTCTCAACTCTGGAGGGTTCATGAAGAATCAAATGAGATAATCTATGTGAGAGAGCCTTCTAAACTGTAAATTGCTATGCAAATTATTATTATTTAGAAACTGTTGCTGATTTTCTGACCCAACACTATTCAGAGATGACTGAGCTAGAATAAGGGTTTTGTTGTTGGAACACAAATGAATGCACGCGCGCGCGCGCACACACACACACACACACACACACACACACACACGTCATCTAGTACCACCGTGATTAGTATCTGAGCCTAGGGCATGGCTAGCGAAAAAACCAAATCTTCATGGAGAACACTGATGGCAGATGAACCAGTAGCAAGAGGAGTACTATTTTTATAAATGACAGTTACGTTCGTTAAACAATGTCATTGGTGTCTGTAAATGAAGAGTCTGAATTTCTCCCAGCCATAACTTACATCCCTACGAGGCCCCAGAATGGTTTTGGGTTTTGTTGTAGCAATAGGAAGTGGGAAACATCAGTGGAAATGAAGGATGAAAAAAAGCATTTGTTTAATACAGACATTGTAGGGAGATGGATTATTTGTGCAAAACCAGAGTTTATACTGTGTATTTATTTAACCCACATAAACTTATTTGATTGTAAAACTCCCTTTACCCCTACCCCATTGGCTCTCCTATAATGTAGTCTGGACTACTACAATCAATTGTACTTGGAATCTTTTTGATATTTGTGATCCTGTTTTTAGTCCCCAAATTGGACATAATTATACCTCTGTGTTCAAGTATTATGTAAACTCCCGTCTGCAGATGCAAGCCTATTAGGAAACGACTGGCGTGTCCCTGAGAAAGTGCAGACACTGCCACCTGCTGGACAAAGTTTAACTGATTCATTAGCATTGTGAAGTTAACTTTGCTCCTGGGAAACAAACTCAAGGTTTCTCAAGAACTGAGCCTTAGAGTCTTACTTAGAATAAAATCCATTAAATCTCTGGGTACTCCTCCTATAGCTACTAAATAACATGACATATAACAGTCTGCAAATGTCAACATCCAGCGAACGTTAATGGTAATTGCCCCCAATTATGTATCAACAGTGGGTTTCATTTGAAGTTGAAATCTTAGGGGTGCCTGGGTAGCTCAGTTGGTTGCGCCCCCGACTCTTGATTTTGTCTCAGTCATGATCCTGGGGTCGTGGGATCGGACGGACCCTGCGTTGGGCTCCATGCTGAGTGTGGAGCCTACTTAGGATTCTCTCTCTCTCTCTCTCTCTCTCTCTCTCTCTCTCTCTCTCTCTCTCTCTCTTCTCCCCTGACTGGTTCATGCTCTCTAAAATAAAATAAAAATAAAGTTAAAATCTTAACTCCATGATAATTCTGGCAAGATTTCGGGCTTAAAAACAAATGATTAAAAAAATTTCCTCAATGACTAGGATGATGTGTGTTTTCAGCTTCTGAAGGTGTCATTGTAAGAAAACTTCCAAAAAACATATTCCCTATAATTGTTACATAAATAGTGTATTAGCCAGAAAATAATTGTTCCCCTCCTCCTAAGTAAAAAATACTACTTCCTAAAAGCACACAATTTTATAGGCCAGTTGTCACTGTCCAAATAAGCCAAGGCTTGGCATGTATTCGCTCTCTCTGTCTTATTGTAGAAGTTACAAAGACAGCCTGATGTCCTGCTTCTCACGGACACAGGCCCTTCTCTCTCCTGCGGAGTGGCGGGCTCTCCACTAGTTAAATCGTGAACTCCTCCACACGCGGCTCTGGGCTCAGGGCTTTATGAGGGTTTGATCAGGTGTATCTCATGACAACACTGAGAAGTGGATTGTATTGTTTATGCATTTCGTTTTTTTAAGTTTATTTTGAGAGAGAGAGAGAGAGAACAAGTGGGGGGAGGAGGGAAAGAGAAAGAGAGAGGGAGAGAGGGGATCCTAAGCAGGCTTCATAGTGTCAGCACCGAGCCTGGTGCTGGACTCGATCTCATGAATCGTGAGATCATGATCTGAGCCGAAATCAAGAGTCTGAGGCTTAACTGACAGGTACCCCTTGTTTATGCATTTTATACAGTGGGGAGACTGAGGCTTAGCGGGATAATTCCTGCCAGTGCTGACAGCAGTGAAGTAGTGGCTTTAGCCCCCAGGCTGTCTACTCCACATTCCGTGCTGTAATCGTGATCATATCCTATCTTCTCAACAGAAATGCATTCGGTATGGAAGGAAAGGGATGGACATCGTGGCCAGAGAGTTGAGTTGGTCACCTCAGTATTGCCAGCTATAGGGAAGAGCAGATTCTGAACCTAGAACTCTCCATCTAGGATTCTGTCCTGTCCTCTAGGTGGCGGCAGCCGCCATAACTAAGCTTGGAAATAATCCATGGGGACTCTTCAAGGACTGCTGTTTTTTAGAGGGGGAAGCACCGGATAATTGTGCTAACCAACAAAAGGCAGCACATGCCACCTTGAAACATTCTACTAGGTGCTTTAGTATCATAATAATACAGTCTCCAGTGATCAGTCACCAAAATTGCATTTACCCTGGGTCATGTGGGCAGAACCGTGGCAGGAAGAGGATTCGAGTCTCTTGTAATTCCCACCTCAGTGTTCTTTCCTGAAAGAATGGCTTTTCTTTATGATACATAAACCAGGGTCTAATCACTTAGTATTGTTTTAACTCGGTCTGGCCTTTTTTTTGATAGATCGATGAAAACTTGAATTTTTCCTGTAGTATACCATATTAAATTTTCTCTTCAACATACTTGCTATTATTTTCTATATAAAAGTCCTCCGCTTTAAATATAACAACGCGAATGAACTCAGAGTACATTACTAGACTCCTAATAGAAGGTCTGATTATCATTCATGCATCATAAAAAAAATTAGAGGTGCATGCGTGGCTCAGTTGGTTGAGCGTCTGACTTCTGCTTAGGTCATGATCTCGCTGTTCGTGAGTTTGAGCCCCGTGTCAGGCTCTGTGCTGAAAACTCAGGGCCTGGAGCCTGTTTTGGATTCTGTGTTTCCCTTTCTTTCTGACCCTTCCTTACTTGTGCTCTCTCCCTCTCTCTCTCTCAAAAATAAACATTAAAAAATTTAAATTTGTACTCTAACATTGTTTATAAAATGCTTAAATAAAAAATATATTTTATTTTAAAAGCGCCCAGTTTATGAATGAACTCTGCAGGGTTAGTACATCAGTCATTTGTTTGGAATTACACACTTTTCCTTTGTAATGGTTGGTGACCAGAGTCTCAAAGCAGCCCACAGAAGTCCAGTAAATTCCCTACTGTGGCGCCAATGTTTACATTTGTAATGGGAAAAAGGGTGAAAATGAATACATATGTAATGCTAGTAACGGAAAGTATTTAAAATACAAGCGAAAAGAATTGGATACATGAGCTTTCAAGTCTCCACGCGGGAGAAAGGTAATGGGCATTAATGTTAAGTCATAAAGTTCCAATGCCTGGGTGCTAGGTGGCGCTATTGAACCGTAACAGCTCGGTCATTTGCCAAGTCCAGGGACCTTCATTTAAGAACTGTTCCTATCACAGATATTCACATGTTCTCTGCCTTCAATTAATTTGCTTATTTGTTTTGGCTCCTAACACCACTGTGATTTTAGCTCCTGAAGAAATTATGATTAAGAAACATATTGGTGGCTCCCAGTGTGTCAGTTTGTAAGAGCTAAGGAGAGAAAGTATTCATAAGCACATTAATACTCATGGCTCAGAAACATGTCGAGTTCTGCCCTTCACTTCCACATTTGGGTGGGTGGCTATGGACCAGCTTTTCAACTTCTCTGGACTGGCTCCAGTTTCTCACTTTGAAAAGGTAAGTAATGAGCAAATATAATCAAGATGAATCAATAAAAAAAAAATCAGACCTGTGTAGGTCGAACTACTGAGTTCGGCTGTTCTTACCCAGGACTTCGGTTTGCGGTCTGGTTCTCCCTAATTCAAACTCACACCAAGGTTGAGTGGAGTTTACCGAGTGCTCCCTTCAGGGTACTTCCCTGGACGTCCATCTGCACGTGCCCCTGACCCCCCCCATCCCCACCTCGGCTGGCGAGAAATATCTGAGCATGTTCTCTTGGTTATTCACGTGCTAAAACCCACTGTTATTTTCCTCTGGAGTAATTATTATTACACATTTCTTCTGAGATATGCTAACTGGATCTCCACAGAATATAGACATTAATAAAAAACACGTTTTTTAAAAAATTCTAAAAATTAAGGTCCTTAAATGTATTTGGGAAGAGACAAATTTTCTTGGTCAGCATACTTTCCTACAAGAAATGGATGAGGTGGGGGCAAACAGTTGAACTATTATGTAGGAAAGTTATTAACTTCCTTATAGGATTGGTTATTCAAGCAAGCAGTACTATTTGGAAGGCATTAAGAGGTATCATTCCTATCTCGAATAAGTGACAACCCATTTGACTAACAGATGTAACTGTTCTTACGAGCTGCCCAGACAGGCATTGCTATAAATGCTTTTTCTTCAGTAATGAGACTGGTCGACACTTAACCTATGATCTCACGGTTCGCGGTCAGGTCATGATCTCATGGCTCGTGGGTTCAGGCCCCGCAGCAGGCTCTGTGCTGACAGTTCAGAGCCTGGAGCCTGCTTCAGATTCTGTGTCTCATTCTCTCTCTGCTCCTCCCCCACTTGTGCTCCACCTCTCTCTGTCTCTCAGAAATAAATAAATGTAAAAAAATAAAACAAATAAATAACAAGACAAGCATCGAAGCAAAACGGCCAGCAGAGCATCTGTGTTTCAATACGGCTCTATGGTCGGTCCATCTACAGTGATTCAAGGGTCACTAGGTCCCTCAGTGTCTTAGATTTTTGTTTTTCTTCCTTCGATTCTCTAGGCTACTCAGTTATAAAATTCTTTAAAAAGGGCAAGAGCAATTTCTTTTTTTTCTTTTTTTTTAATGTCTTATTTGTTTTTGATACACAGAGAGACAGAGCATGAGAAGGGGAGGGGCAGAGAGAGAAGGAGATACAGAACTGAAAGCAGGCTCCAGGCTCTGAGCTGTTAGCACAGAGCCTGATGCAGGGCTCGAACACACGAACGTGAGATCTGACCTGAGCCGAAGTCGGAGGCTTAGCCGACTGAGCCCCCCAGGCGCCTCAAGAGCAATGATTTCATCATGCCATAATCTGAGAATTTAAACTAAAAATGGGCTGGGCCAGCTCCTGGTATGAGATCACTCAAGTGACTCGTGGTCACTCCCTCCTTTAACCTGGTTGACACCAACGCGCTGAGCACGAGAAAACAGTACAGGTGCTTAGTCGTTGCAGAGGCTAAAGTGTTTGAGGAGGCGGCCCAGAGTGATGTTCATCTCCTGTCCCCCGCCCCAGGGGGTGGGGAACTCCTCGAGACAGAGCAACGGTGGGGCTGCCTGGCTGTCAAGGTCACCCCCACAACAATCTCTCCAGAAGATGCCCGAGAGGCCACAGAACATGCTGGCAAGTTCTGAGCAATCATTCAAGGGTTCGTTTTGTTACATGCATGTCATGTGAGAGCGTCACATGGGGTGGTATGCAAAATATGTGGCTCCCAGTCCCACTCAGGACCTGCATTCAGGACGCTTGCTGAGTGTAGCCCTGGGCCAGAGTCCTGAAGACTCCCTCTATGCCTGTGAATTACCTCTTTTGTTACCTCACTGTGGGATGCGGCGGAGTGGCAAGGGGCGGCCAGGCGGCAAGTGTGGGCGCTGAGGGCAGTATAGACATATTTCACTATTTTAACCACCACTATAGCTGGACTGTGTGAACTGGCCATGTGTTGGCCTCAGCCTTATGGACACCTTTCATGCCACCACACAGGAGTGCCAGACCGCCCTTACCCTCTCGAAGGCGGCAAGCCTCGGATTGTTTAATATGTTCCTAGGCCTAACTCAAAAGGATAAAAATCCTTATAAGGTGGAAAGATTGTGGCTGAAGTCACAAGAGCTAATAGTAACTTAATTTTCAGAAATATGTTCCAAATGTGCTTAAAGATCATGGGACAAAGGCCCAGTTTCTGAGAAGTCACCCATCTAAATGGAGCTAAGAGTTGAGAAGTCAAGAAGATATACTGACAATAGCACGTAAGTGGGCTCTTGGGTCTATGGTTTTTATTTGTGGTTTATTTGCGTTTAAGAAGAACAAAGATAAAACACCTAACTTATCAGGCCCGCACCCCAGATGGCGACTTCCCGTGGGCTGGGCTGCGGCACCCCGTGAACGGTACTAGCTCCCGATCCAAGGATGGACGGCGCGTGTGGTACAGACTCACCAAACCTCTTCTCGGACACTGGGATGAGAGTGTGTTCGTTTTTTGTTTTGGTTTTGGTTTTGGTTTTTGGTTTTTTTTTGACAACTATGTGTCTCCAGGATTTTGTTCACCTTTCTAAAAAATATTTTTAGAATTTTTTATTTTTTAGAGAGAGAGAGCATGAGCAAGGGAGAGGGGCAGAGAGAGAGAGAGAGAGAGAGAGAGAGAGAGAGAGAGAGAGAGAATCTAAGCAGCCTCCATGCTCAGCATGGAGCCCAATGCAGGACTTGATCCCTCAACCCTGGGATCATGACCTGAGCCAAATCAGACATTCAACCGACTGAGCCACCCAGGCCCTTGTTACCTGGCATCTCATACTATGTATCACATACACACACCTGGGTTACACATGCATTTGCACACACAAGCACTCATGCACACACCCATACTACACAGTAAAATAAAGCCAAAGAGTGGAAATAACAATAAATAACCTGAACCTTTTCTTTGAAAAAGTCTAATTTGGGGTAAGACCTCGCCTTGCACAAAGACCTGAGTTTATGTTCTCTTATGGAGCTGAAAACTGGTCCCAGCACGGCTCTTTAGATTAAGAGGAAGGCCTACTTTCAAAAAGTGACTTGGGTTTATTATGCTTCTGGCTGTTCAAACCGCATTTCCTGTTGAAGAGACACACCTGCAGGGCCCACGGGAGGGTTCCTGGTCACGTGTGTGTCAGAACTTATCTCAGACGGGGAGAGCTGAGACCCAGGATGGCGTCCACCTGCCGGCCATCTCCCTCCTGCACACCCCCGGCGGTGGCAGGGGCCGCCTGATGTAACCGGATCCAGGGCTGCTCTGGGCAAAGATCAGTTCACACGGGCATTGGTACCTGGCCCCGATGTGGGGTGCGAGGTCCCTGCCCGGCGGTGAACGGGAGGCACTAGGGCTGTGTTTGGGGAAACTTTCTACTGCTCCTCATTTCTACAAAGCAGAAGACTGTCTCCATCTCAGGGTGATGAAACAGCAAACCGTTGGGTGAATAAGTTTGTAAGACTTGGAGGGCAGCAGTGGACTAAGGAGAATAGGAAAGAACCAATGCTGTTTGCCTTTCTCTCCGGATACAATGCTAATAAGAAAAATAAAGGATGGATTTCTGAAAGTAATTATATTTACAGTGATACTACGGGCCCCCCTGCACTTGCCCTCTGCTGCATTCCATTGCTTGTGTCTATTTGGAAACCACTCCACTTGTTAGAATAAAATCATAATTGCATTTTCAATTTGCTTCTGCGTCTATTCTGTTGCCAGAATTGTATATGCCAGAGTGCTTTGTCAGATGGACGTAGGGCCCAAATACGGGATCAACGGATGGTTCCTTCACACCCGTTTCCATCAGTGGACTCTGGCAACACACCCAGGACAAGGTCAATGCAAATGTTGCCAGTTTCACTTTCCAAAGGGAGAAATGAAACCATCAGGCCTTTCAAACATGGCAAGTTTAGGTCTGGACCTGAAGCTCCCTGTTTGGGCATCTATATTTCCAGTTTCTAACTTTCCTTTGAAGGCCAGGGCGACTCCTCTTCATTAATGGAAGAGATTTCACTCCTTTTACTGCCCGAGTCCCGTTCAAGGTGAGGAACCCTTGAAAACACCAAAGAGCTTGTTACAAACGAGTTACCTGGGTCTTTGTAGATACTGAGCACACCCTTGAAGTAATGAGGTAAAAATCTTTCCAGTAAAAGCAGCACATCTTCCAACTCTTCAAGAATCCCCACAAGCAGGAAGTTTTCATTCACGTTCAGTTTTGCTCTTTCAAGGGCCCACTCACCAGGCTCCCTTTATGGATATAAAAATGATTTTAAATCAAAGAGTCATTTTCAAAATGCAGGAACAACATGCTGAGAATGTTCAACCCACCCACCGCCATTTGACTGAGCCCATCCCATCTCCTTAAAGATTAGCTCTAATATGGCTGCCACCAGGAGGCCATTGCCTTTCCCACCTTCCCCCACTACCAGGCTGACCTGTGTGCGGTGCCTTGCCCCCCAAGGCCCTGGTCAAAATATTTTTTGGAAGAAGAATACAGACACAGGCAGTCAGGTCCTATAAACACTGATCAAGGGGCTGATCAGAATGGCTTCTTAAGAGAAGGACCTAACCAATAAAGCTAGAAGATTTGAAATCTGAAACTTACTGATACAGCATTTCTATAGAAATCAAAATCGGTTTCAGGTCATGTCTGCTAATCATTTTCTTCTTTCAAAGATTTTAAAGACAAGGTTTTTTTTTTTGTTTTGTTTTCTGGGTTTTGTTTTTGTTTTTGTTTTTAACAGAAGGAAAATGGCCTAATCTCATCTGCAAGGCAGATCTCTGAGCCCAGCGCATTTCTGCGAGAAGGGAACGGACAAAGTCACGGGAGCTGAGCTCCAGGCATGGCTGGCATTTCCCATCTGAGGGAATTTGGGCAAACCAGATTCTCTTTTGAAAAATTGTTATAATAACCCTAACCCAGCTCAAATAACTGTCAAAGGGAACAAGGGGAAATTCTGAAAGAGTTTTGAAAATCGTCATGTGTGCACCAGGGTAAGAAATCATGAGTTCTCTCCCCAAAATTAGGAAATATATAATTTAAAAAAAAAACCACTTGAGGGAGTTAGGATCATGTTTCTTGGAATAAATACCTTCACTGTGACAGAAAGTGAGTCATCTGGCCCTGAATCTTCCCAGTGTCTGAAGCACTGATCATGAACCAGGGGGCACTTACATAGGGGTGAGGATTAGAGTGGAGAGGCCTCTGAACTAGGAAGTTTATGTTAAAGCAGAAAACTGACGCTTCTAGTTCCAGACTTCAGGCCGTAAACAAAGTCCTGTGTTACAGGAAGCTCAGCAAAGCAGTAATAACGACAAACACACGTAAGAATTAAATTGAAGCGGCAACTGAGCAGGCCAGAAGCACAATGGACGAGCTGTCCTTCAGAAAGTTTCTTCTCTTGATCTTTTCAGGAACACACTGGCCTTCTAATCGGGTTCCCTTTGTGGGAAAATGTCACTTCTGGGTAGCAGGGTTTATTTTCCATCGTGTGAAGATAAGATCCATTGTTACTATCATTTTTTTTCCCTCCAGGCTACACGTTTGTCTAGTATGATGAATTTAAACTGTAGCGAGACCAGACTCAGCAGAATCATCAGTGTCCCGCCCCAGGCACGGTGTTAGGTGGGGATTCCTACCAAGTGCTCTAGGGATGCTGATGCGGCAGGAGGTGGGCAGACCACACTTGGAGGGCCTTAGCATCTGAGTGAGTCACTTTCTAGAGAAGGTCTTGCACCGAGTACGGCTGAGGGGCTGAGTACCAGAAAGCCCTTTCCTCTTTTCCTACTAGGTGTGTCTTCTGAGAGAGACACTCTCAGATTTTGGGGTGTGAGCACCCAGTGCTTCAGACCCAATTAGGGCATGCAGGCACGGACAGCTGCTGATGAAGCACAGACAACACTATGCGGGAGCAGTAGGGTGCTTGCCCCTGGTCTTTACCATCTCCTGGGCTGAGCAGGGACAGCTAGGAGTAAAGAATAAAAATCTAGTTGGCATTCCAGTTACACATCTTTATGGGAGGGTCCCCAAGTCTCTGTCAGATCTTGATCTGTTAATTTCTTCCTACAGAGGACACTCGGAGTCTCAAATGCAATCTTTAAAGATTAATAGTAAACATCAACTGAATTCCAGAAGGCTGAGAAGGTAGGCATACAAGAGATTCCCATGAGGTGCCCACGGTTCCAGCTGTGGTCTGTTTTAGTCTTTACCTGCATCTGGGATGCTGTCCACAAAAATATGGAATGATGTAAAATAATCGGGGGTTGGAACACTCGGGATAGTTTTCAAGAATACACTCATTGATATCCTAGAAGAGAAAACACAGCAGTGAGATGTCTTGTGGTCTCTGCAGGGCTCTGTCAAATGCCAGACAAGGTCAGTAAAGCTTATACTTCAGGTTAGGTGGGCAAGCCTTGAGGGGATATAGAGAATTCACAGATCTCATGAGAAAACCATTTCTTTGTCTTTTTGCCTCCTGCTCCACTAACCAGGTGTGCGTGCGGTCTGAACATTTCCAAGATTGTTTGATCTATCGAGTAAATTTCATTTCTGCATTTCCCTGTGGCCTGCAGTCTTTAGCTACATGACAAGCATCTTGACAGCACTATTACCCAGGGTGCCCACTACTAACTGTAACCTGGAAGTTACCAGTCAACTAGTATTTAACAAATAGTTGGCATTTAACAAATATCTGTTGAGTGAATGCAGTGTGGCTTAATTCTTATTTCATTCTGACTTAATTGGAGATCCCTGTATAGCCAACCCTATAGAAATGTGTCTCCCTGTGTATCTATACATCCATCAAGTAATGATTAAGTACCCACAGTTGTCACATAAAGAATTTTTAGATTTTGGAAAGGCTGTAAAATAATTTCTAATGTCATATTAGGTTAGAGAGTGAAGGGATGTTTGTATATATTCTCTCACTTTCAAAGGCAACATCTGTGATTTCCAGACTTTCTATACCTCTCCTGTTTAGGGTGAACATCATATCTCGTTGGTGGGTGAACAGAAAGGCTAAAAGTCAACTTTTACAAGTAGATTCATCAGCTGCCCTAGAAAACATATGCCTGGTTCTTAAGTATTTCTAAGGAGAAACGATAATCCAATTTACAACTAAACCAAACAGCTATGGGATGTTTTTCCAGAGAATACTGGCAAGAAAGATCGAGAGTAGACGTAACTCAGAAACACGGTCACATTATTGATGAAACGGATGCATCAATGGAAGCTACCAAATCTGATACGACTGCAGCAGGTGATCAGTTACTAAAAAAAATTTTTTTAACTCAAGTTGGGGATCAAAAAAATGTGCCATAAACGCTTTTTTAGACAATGCTTTCCTTCCCCCTCATACCTCTTTAGTTTATATACCAATTAAATAAATTGCACAATTACAGTAACAACTGGAATAAAAGGTTCAGCAACAGACCCTTCAGCTAAGTGCTGGAGCCTACTGTGGGTAGTAGGGTAGATAGCTCTGGGAGAGGAATAAACTAGAAGCAAATGGAGTTCATCAGTCCATCCAGCCATGTGGTAAGTGAAGGGTGATGGAGAGCACTTTATTGTGTATGAAAATCCAGTAAAAATGCATGATATTAGACCCAAAATACCTTTCTAAGAAGAATTTGATGCAGAGGGGTATGTAGAACTTCTTCAACTTATGATGCAATTAGATCCTAACAAACTCTTTGGAAGCTGAAAATAAGTTAAGCTAAAAATGCATTGAGGGGCGCCTGGGGGCTCAGTTGGTTAAGCCTCTGACTTTGGCACATGGTTCCTGAGTTTGAGCCCCACGTCAAGCTCTGCTGACAGCTTGGAGCCTGAAGCCTGCTTGGGATTCTGTGTCTCCCTCTCTCTCTGCTCTTCCTCTGCTCACGCTGTCTGTCTGTCTGTCTCTCTGTCTCTCTCTCTCAAAAATAAACATTAAAAAATGCATTGAATACATCTAACCTAGCGAACATCAAGGTTAGCCTAGCCTTGCCTACCTTAAACATGCTTAGACACTGAATTAAGTCTGGGCAAAATCATCTCACACAAAGCTTATTTTATAACAAAGTGTTGACTATTTCACGCAACGCATTGATGACTGCACTGAAAGTGAAAAGCAGAATGGCTGTGTGGGTGCAGAACGGTTGGGGGAGCCCAGGTTGTGGGCTCTCCTGATCGCCTGGCTGACTGGGGGCAGCGCTCCCCACGACTGCCCAGCATCTCCAGAGAGGCTCGTCCTGCCTATCACTGGCTCAGGAAAAGATCCGGATTCAATATCCCAAGTATGGCGTTTACTGAATGCAGCTCACTTTTGCACCATCCTAAGGTTGAAAAAACTAAGTTGAACCATCTTAAGTTGAAGACCGTCTATGCAGGGATATTCATTGCTACAAGATTATTACAACAAAATACAGCAGAATTTGAGTGTTCGTTAACAGGGGATTGATTCACTGAGAGGTTACGGTGTGTTCCTACAGGGAAATCCCGGACAGCTGGCATAGAGAAGGGAAGTCTATATGTACTGTCCTGAAAAGAGTCGTGATGAATTTTCACATGAAAAAAGCCAATCGCAGGAGAATATGAAGATGTAGGACAATATGAAGATAAACACATATGTTTACATAAACACAAACATATCTAGAAAAATAAATTCCAAGCTGTTAAAAGTGGTTCTTTCTGGCAATCGACTTAAAGATGGGAATACGTTGAACTTTAACATTAGCCATTTCTGAAATGTTATTTTCAATATAAATGTTGTTGTATATAAAATATCTTAAGTAAAGCATTATTTTACATAAATGCTACTTTTATTTTAATATGTATTTTACTTCTATTATCAAAAAAGGAGATTTGCACGTTGTAAAACAAATCAAAGCCTACTGGAGGATGAGTGGGCTTTGCCCTAAGGATGCTCTGATCTCTCTTCCTCCCTCACAGTACGGGAGACCTCTGGGAGGTGGCATCCCCCAGGGACCTGAGCCTTAGGTTGGAAGGACCCAGTAACTGGGCTGCTGTCTGAGGGAAGAAGCCAGGAGCTGGTGGGGGGCAGAGCACAGGGGACCCCCAGCCAGGGCAGGGATGGTCAGAGGCAGACGATCTGTCCACTGAGGTGGAGACTTCACACCAAAGGGCTGAGTAAATTGGTGGTGATTTAGGGGGGTCGAGAGATGTGTCCCATACACTGTCATTGCCCCCCTGCCCCTCCCCCACTGCCCCCAGAGACCTGTCTTAATAGGAGGGTCGGGCGGCAGAGCCTGCCAAAGCTGCCCAGAGAGTCCACACAGCATCTACGCTTCTCCAGAGCTCACTTTACCGCTTCCTTTGAATAAGAGCTGTGTCATTATTTGTTTAGGTGTGAAGTCCATGAGAGT
Organism: Suricata suricatta; assembly: GCF_006229205.1. Taxonomy (NCBI): domain Eukaryota; kingdom Metazoa; phylum Chordata; class Mammalia; order Carnivora; family Herpestidae; genus Suricata; species Suricata suricatta. The sequence continues at coordinate 128,659,325 of NC_043706.1, read as the reverse complement.
GCACACTGTCTGCTCATCGTGTCTCCAGCACTTAGCACCTTGCCTGGAAAAAGCAGGGGTGCAATAAATACTCGGTGAATCAAAGGACGAATGGCAGGAGGAAAAAGCCATGACATACGGCCGTGATTCTGTCCCCGGTGATCCTGGCTTGGAAGCCTAACAGGAGCAGGCGGAGGATGTCAGCATCGGCTGGTGGGGGTGGGAGGTGCAGGGGCCTGTGAAGGTCATTTCCCTATTGGAATCCACAGAGAAAACCTACAAGGTCAATTTAGGGGAAGACATAAATTCCTAGTTTAAGAAGTGCCATTAGCAATTTTTCTTTTCTTAGATCAAGGCATGTCCCTGGGGGATTTTAGAGTTCCATTTGAGCCCATTAGAGGTTGATGAATGGTGTTGACCACAATCATCTTATGGAAATGCTATGGGAAGACATAAATAAAAGATGACTCAGGTGTAAGGTCAGAAGGAAGCAGAAAATGAGCTATGAAGACCCACACATTTAGCTGCCGGCAGCTTAGCCACAGGGACTCAGGACACTTCTCAGCAGCTCTAGGACAAGGGGCCTCAGGAAACAGCTCCTGGTCACTCACACAGTCCACTCTTCCTGGACCTGAGACCTTCAGTGAGTGGCCTTTAGTGTCCAGGGAAACTGAAGGGGACAAGTGTCAATGCAGCTGCTCATACAAGTTCCTGTTCCGACAGGTGTGACTGATTTGCTGGGACTATTGGGTTTCTCCCAACGTTAATGGTTTTATCACTGGCGTTCAGGCTTCTGCAATCCTGTATTGTTTTACAGTCACCTGTTTATTTTTATTTTATTATTTAATTTAATTTTTTTTACAGTCATCTTTTTATAAGGCGTTTTCTTAGTACATATATATATATATATTTTAAGGATAAGTTTGCCTTAAACATATATATATATATATATATATATATATATATATATATATATATATATATA
>NC_043706.1:128656403-128658261 GCF_006229205.1 Suricata suricatta | reverse complement strand
ATATATATATATATATATATATATATATATATATATATATATATATATATACATGCTTTAAACAGCTTTAATCTTTATTGAAGCTTAACAGCTTTGCTCTAAGATGGGCATCACAGTGATGACATTAGCTAAGCCAGCCAGCACTTGCTCTGATTTGCCCATCTGGGTGCCTGGATGTTGGCGGAGGCCACAGCGCCCTCCTCTGCTCATGTCTAGCCCTCTTTTCAGACCGGGTCTGAACACAAGCCCCTACTCTGCTCATATTCTCACATTATTAGGGAAAGGAGACATTATTAATGAACATTCCAAATAACTAAGAGAACCCTTTTTGTTGCCCAAACTGCCAAAAAAAATTAGACCAATTTTGGTGAAATTTATTCTAAATTGTACTATTTGAAAAAGCGGATGCTCACACCGTCTAGGGATTTGGGGGGGGGGGAGGGGCGGTGTTCATCTTCCACGTCAATGTTACAGGAAAATCATCTTCTATTGATTTTCTCCTATAACGTTGCACAGGATGGTCTGTGATGAACGACACTTGCCTTCTGAGTGCCAAAGGGGCCCCCTCTGACAGGAAAGGCCTGTCACAACATCCAGACCTCAGAGTCACTCCTGACGTCTCTCACTTGGCTCCAGATCCACTCCACTGTGCAGCGAGCACCCGGTTCCTGATCTGCACTCTTCTCCCCGGTACGCGCTACAGCCCCCGTTCAGCGCCTCTCCAGCTGCTAGTCAGTATCCCCTCTTCTAGTGCCTTCTCCCCACATCCATTCCCCGCAGGGCTGTCCCAGTAACTAAGCGCATCGATCCATGCCACTCTCCTGTTCCAACACTTGGAATGGCTCTTATTGACAACACAGCGGAATAGCGAACAGTTAGGGCATCTGTTAAAAGTGCGAAAAGTGCTAATTCCCTGGCCCCACTTGCCGCGGGTTTGCTACAGCGGGTTTGTCCGGGATAAGGCTAGCAATCTGTACTTTAAAGAACCTCTGATGATTTTGAGAAGAGGTCACTCTTCATGAGCCGCCAACACTATGCCATTATCTAATTCCATGCCTTTGCTCACCCATCTCCTGTGCCTGGAATCTCTTTCTCCCCGCTCCCCTGGTCCCAGCGGCAGGCCCATGTTTTGGAGTGGCTGCGGGAAGGTGAGTATTAGCACTCGATAGTCCATGCAGGCTAGTCACTCAGGTCAAGGGAAATGAACGCGGCCTTGACCCTGGCTGTTTCCCATCTCGTCTCTTCACCGCCAGCCGCATCTGGTAGGCGGGGTCCCTGGGACACGCCTATGGTGCCATCAGCACAGCACATCCTCCTCACTGTTGGCTAGAGCCCCCAAAGCCCCCAGAGGTGGGTCTGCTCCCACCATGGCCTGCTGGTGGCCAGAGATCCGCTCTCCGGACAAGGACTCCCTAATGATGCCCACTAAGGGATTCCCATCTGGACCGAGTGCCACTTGGTGTCCCCAAGTGAGGCTCTCCCCGACCCCTTGCCGGGGCTCTTGCCTGTATTACCTACCACTTGTGCCCTCTGCACTTGGGCTTGCTCTAGGAGGTGGCCCTGCGCTGCAGTTGTGGGCACGCCCACCCACACTCCCCGCCCTGCTTCTGCTCCTCACCCCAATGGCCACACCCCTGCAGGTTTCCATTCCAGACAGAAAGCAATGTCAACAATAGCCAAAACATGGAAGGAGCCTAAATGTCCATCACCTGACGAATGGATCAAGAAGATGTGGTATATATTCACGATGGAGTACTACATGGCAATGAGAGGGAATGACATATGGCCCTTCGTAGGAAAGTGGATGGACCTTGAGGGTGTCATGCTGAGTGAAGTAAGCCAGGCAGAGAAGGACAGA
>NC_043706.1:128456129-128656303 GCF_006229205.1 Suricata suricatta | reverse complement strand
GGAGGAGGGAGAGAGAGTTGGGGAGAGAGAGGGATGCAGAACTTGAGAGACTATTGAAAGCTGAGAATGAACTGAGGGTTGGGGGGGAGGGGGGAGAGGGGAAGACAGGTGGTGGTGATGGTGGAGGGCACTTGAGGGGAAGAGCACTGGGTGTTGTATGGAAAACAATTTGACAATAAAATATTATGGAAAAAAAAAAAAAGAAAGCTGCCTGTTTATTTCTGAGCCAGAGAGGACTTGACAAATGCTTCCTCTCCTGGTTGTAACTGTGGAAGGAATGGAAGGACTGAAATCCCAGGTGGAGTTAATCTTATCACAAAGGGTGAATTTACAGACTATTTATATTTTATTTATTCTTTTGTGAGACAGCACCTTGTCTAAAAGCTACTGAATTGAAAAGAGACTTGTGGGTGTTTTTATATAGTTCCTTGCCAATGACACTGGCTTTGTATGGTCTCAGAATTGAGAAGACAGAATTTCTGATGCTTTTAGCAGCACAAACCTTGAGAAGCCACAGGCAAAGCTCCCCAAATGAGGTAAAGAAAATTTGGGTTTTGGCCTCAGCTGGGGTGATTAATAAGCTGGGTGTCTTTACATAAATCATGCTATCTTGAGCCTCAGTTTCTCCACGTGCATAACTTGGGGCTGAGCCATATAATCTCAGTCCATGGAACCATACTAATGGCCCTGGTTCCTCAAATTAACTAACTTTTAAGAGTAGTTTTGTAATCTGAAGATCTAGAAAAGGTGGTGATTTTTTTAAATTCCAAAATGTATGCATTAATAAAAGGCTTTCACTCAGCATTTGCCCTATAAACTTCTCACCTTTCATGGATGGCAGAGAGGGAAAAGGACCAAGGTTGGCATCAAACAGACCTCAGTTCACAGCTAGGCTGTACCAATCAGTAATTGTAGAGTCTAGCAAACGTCTACCTCTTAGAGGCTCAATGTACTCATCTGTAAAATGGGGACAATAATACCTGCATTATTCTTTCCTTATATTAGAAATCATGTACACAAACGATCTTTCCTGCCATCCAACTTTTTGGACTATTCCATCTTTGTCACATCTTTAGCATTTCAATTCCTCTTCCCCTTAGCCTATATTTAAACACATGATGACTGGTGATTGCAATAGTTTTAAAAACAGAGACATCGGCTAACTCAAAGAGAAAACACAGAGGAAGAAAAACAAAGAACTATGAAACGTGGTATTTGTGGTAGGCCAAAATCACAACACAATGTGATGGAAAAACAAAGCAGTATTATGCAATTGCTTCTCAGGATATCTCCTCTTACTCTGTACATGAAACAATGTAATAATATGATGCCATAAAAAAGCTCTTTCTCAAAGTGGATTAAGATCAAATGGGGAGCCAGTCTTCACACTTTAAGCACACAGATATCAGGAAAAAGTTGAATGGTGAAGTACAAGACACAACAAAGGACAACTTCCTGTGCTGGGTGTGGCTGCCAGTCCAACATGGCCACGCTAGAAGTGGGACAGAGTGTCAGTCCCCACGGGCAGTACCTGAATCCCTGACCTGTAGCCTGACCACGGTAATCAGAGTACACACTTAATGGTCTAGTCGATTTAGAGAAATGGAATGGACGTGGTCTAAGTGAACTTTATATTCTTCCTTGTAAGCCTTTGTAAGCCTTATCAAGAAACTTGAACCAGAACCAGAAGAGTCAAGTAAGACTTTTCAGTGAGGCTTATTGGACTTGAAAGTGGCAGATGGCCAGACACCAATGTTCTCTCATTCTATGCTCATGCCAGGTGTGAATGACTGATGACATACTCTTTCTAGTAGGGATGGGAAGTATCGGTGAGGATCCTTCTCAACACAATCCTACTCAACGAAGAGTAGCACTCTGGTCCCCCTATTATCAGCACAGTATGTGATGCTGGGCGGATAACATCTATGGCATTTTGGTGGCTTTGTGGCCCTTTACCCTTCTTCTGAGTCTGTCACTGTGTGTCTGGCTGCAGGATGGGAGACAAAGGATTGTGGGTCAGTATGAGTCTCTGTTTATTTGAGCCAATAACCATATTTACTGGGGGCTCTAGTTCAATGGAGCTTTTGGAACTGAAACCATTAAAGACATAAAAAATAAAATATTTTTGAAGTCCTCTGCAAGACGGTGAATTTCAGGTTTCTATTGCATTCAACTAAAGAAACAAAAGTAGTCGCAGTTTTATCCTGAAATGTTTTAAGATGAGGATCAACCCATTATCTAGGTCAGTTTTCATTCGATTTCAGTAGACCCTTTTCAATTAGCTGCAACAAAATTTACTGAACACTCATGATGATTATATGCAGGGTCCTGTACAGGCAGTAAATGCTGCTTCCCAGAAATGTTTTTGCACTTCTTCTGTTTACACACAGTGTTATTAAAACAAGGAACCATGGTCTTTGAGGTCAAGGAGTTTTGATGCTTACCAGAGATCTGGTGACCATGATCACTGTGATTTCATAAAGAGCTGAAAAACTGGGGGAGTCTATACAAATAAAAATAGCAACATTCAGCTGAAGACAAGTTATTTGACAAAGACTTTCTATTTTTATAGCAAAATATTTATCATGGTATTGTTTAAAAGATCAAAAAAGTATAAACTATTCAAATATAGAAATTAAGTAAGCGACAGCATTTCTGGTTGTAAAACAGTTGTAGTCATTTAAAATATTTACAAAGCACATGTAACAATAAGAAAAATGTTTATGTGAGAAACATAAGGACCTATATTTTAAGAATAGACTAGAAGATGTGGACCAAAAATTTTAACAAAGGTTGGGTTTGAGATGGTGGAGCTATGCTTTTCCTGTTTTAGTCTTAAAATCTAATTAACATATATATGCTACTTGCAAAACGTTTTTAAGTTTTTGTTAAAGTAATCCATGTACACGAAGAAAAATGTTATAAAAAGTTTAAAATGAAAAGTACCTATCTCTTGTTCTCTCCTTCCCAGCTGTACTTGGCAGAGGTAACAATACCATTTAACTAGATTCTATGCCTTATAATAGCTTGGTTTCCTCCCTTGTTTTGCTGGGGCACCTCCTCAAGTAACTTTTTGCTCTGTTGTTTTCTGGCTTACAGTGTTGCTGTAAGGAATAATTTGTAGGTGGTTGCGTGCATGCATGCACACGTGTGTGTGTGTGTGTGTGTGTTAGAGAGAGAGAGAGAACATGAGAAAAAACATGTATGTGGTTTAACATCTCTCCCTTTATCCTGGGTGTTCTGAAATTTCACTATGTACCCAGTACTGTGCTGAACACTTAATAGGGCCTTTTAGTCTGGATCTTCATGTTTTTCAGGTTTGAGATCTTATTTTGTAGTGTGTGTGTGTGTGTGTGTGTGTGTGTGTGTGTGTGTGTGTGTAAATAATATTCTCTCCTTTGTTTTCTCTATTCTTTAATTTTAGATTTCTTTGTAGTTGGATTTTGGACCTTGCCTGATCCAATAAGTGATTCTTATTCTTTCTATTTTTTCTTATTCTTTGTCTTTTTGCTTTTCTTCATTTTCCTTTATTTTATCTTCCATTGAATTTTTTATTGCAAAAATCATATTTTAATGTCTAAGAATTCTTTCTTGATACACCCTGGTTTTCTTTTTTATGTCATTTTGCCCTTTCATGGATGTAATATTTTCTTGAATCTCTCTGAGGAAACTAAGAAGAGTTCTCTTTGAAATCTGACCTTTTCCCTGAAATTTCCATTTCCCTTAGGGTTATAGTTTCTGCTTGTTTATTGCAGCTCCTCTCTTTCAAGGTGTAGCCTTCTCTAAAATATCTATGGTGCTTTGCTTGTCCATGCATATTTAATGAGTCAGTAAAAACTGATGGAGAATTGTGCGACACTGGTGAGGCTTATCAATCGGTGGGTGTCATCATTTTGCTGAGGATTACTTCATTGCCAGATGGGTCGTAGGGGAGTCTTTTGCCTGGGGACATTCACATTCTTTGGGACACATTTCACCTGGGACACAGCTGCTGGACTTTCCCACATGGCAATGGGTAAAGGGTTACTCTTCCACACGGAGATCTCCGGTCAATCCCTATTGTCAGCCTCTTGCTATTGTGCCTGGCATTTCCACACAAGTCCCCAGGGCTCAGGAAGACTGGATCCTTACTCAGCTGTCTTTCCTCCATTGAACGCACTCCGGCTGTGGTCTTCTTGGTCCCACTTCATCAGTTACCAATATTCTATTTCCTCTCCTGTGAATTTGTTCAAGCATATCATTCTTTTGTTCTCCTTATTGTTGTGTGTCTGACCTTTTAAGAGTCCCTTGTTATCTATCACCTTAATGAGGTCTTGGGAGAGAATTAAATGGTGTGATCCACTGTCTTCTTGTGCTGAAAAACACCCAACAAAGGCTAGTGTCCCTAGACTCAAGCACATGCACCATTACTAGTGCATAGATGAAGAAACTGAAATAAAATATATGCCAAATAAAACTCAACTTCAGATATCTAATACTTTAAAAACACTGATTTCAAGTCCTTGTTACTTTAAGATATTGTTTGGATTCAAATATTACTGCAACATTTGACATGTTTAAATGCCCATCAATATTAAATACGTTTTAGTTTTGTAGCAGAAATTCCTGCTTTGTGGGAGATTGCTCTTTCTTCTTCAAGCCTATGGCAAATTGATAGAAAACTCTCCTCTCACTAAATAAGAAAACTCATCAACTGCACAGTAAGACACCCTGACCAGCAGCAATGCTGTTGCACCAAACAGTTTATATTATCGCGTAAAGAAATCCAGATGCAAACTGAAACAGAAGTTTGTACATAAGGGCAACATGATAAGACACAGACTCACTAAATGGCTCTGGGCTCTCTCTGCACCTTAGAAAGGGAAATTACAAATAATAATATAAGAAAGCAGCAGTGAGGAAGCACCTGGCTTCTGACCTTTTAGGCTCCTCTGCTCTTTAGGATTGAGGACAGATTGGCAGCTCTCTTGACAGCTAGGAAAAATCTTGTCTCATATGCAAAGCCTGGAATGCCATCTTGACCACTTTCCAAAGTGTTTTAAAAAACACCAGTTGGATGCATGAAATTAACTATCATTTTGTGACAAAACTCCATGTAGGAGGAAGAGCTCATCCATTCTCTCTGCAGGGACTTGAGCTTCCCGACAATCACTCAGAGAAGGCTGTAGGGTGACACTTGAAGGGACTACAGTCAGGAGCTAGCAGACAGTGAATGCTCACGCCATGTCCACACAGAGACAATGTTGACTCTACAGGTGTGGAATGTGGGAACGTTTCAGGATGGAGGATCAGAGAAGTCTTTATGGCGGAGGATTTGTGCCAAGAGGCTTGCTATGAGTAGATTGCAGGCAGTGGCCTTGACCAATTATTTTCAGTTGGTCCCCAAAATTCATGGCCCGTGATGGGGCCAATTGAGGCCATCCTCTTAGGTTTGTGGAAATAATTGGGCTTAGAGAGGGGGCTGAGCCAGGCACAGTATCACAAAGGATCACAGCCACCCTCAGGTCTGCCTTCTCCCTTGTCCAAAATGTCACCTTACTGGGTGTGATCACGTTTGTGGGAAACATCATAGCTGTGTTCCCTCGTCCCCTTGAAGGCCTTTCACCTCCCTGTAGGTACCAAGTACTCTCAAGTCCTCTCTGGCTTCCTCCCTGACTCCTACCTATCCAAATAGCTCTCAGCTCAGACTCTAGCAGAACCAATCTCATAAATTAATGCACACAGAGATATAAATAAGTGATCAAGCTAAATGTGCTTCCCAGAAATATTTGCATTTTGATGGGGGACATTTAGCCCAAAGAATTAAGGTTCTAATGCTTAGTTATTTTTGAGAGACAGAGAGCACAAGCAGGGCAGGGGCATAGAGATGGGGACAGAGGATCCAAAGCAGGCTCTGTGCTGACAGCAGCAAGCCTGATGTGGGCCTCGAACTTGCAAATTTTGAGATCATGACCTGAGGCAAAGTCAGATGCTCAACAAACTAAGCCACCCAGGTGCCCCCCAAAGAATTAAGGTTCTAATGGTGAGGGAAAGAAGGAAGAGGAGGAGAAGGAAGTAGAAGAGGAGGGAAGAGAAGAGGAGAAGGGAGGGGAGGAGAGGAAGGGAAGGGAACAGCATTTATTGAACATCTACCATTTTATTCAGTGAAAGATTATGGAATCAGTGAGAAGATTGATTCTCCTGCATATTCTCTTCCATAATCAGAGAAACATTATGGAATCACTGAAGACTTGACTTAGTATTTATCTTATTAAATGAACAAATTTCAAGGCCACTGTCAACTTGGTGAGAAGTGGGAAACTTTTTTTTAACGGGTACTATGGCTGCTGAGAGTGCCACATTGGCCATCACTGTGTCATAACTCCTTTGATCTGCCCGCTGCCACTTTATGCTCTGCCTGTTGGACTGATCATGCCTAATGTGGGTATCGGGGCCCTGTATCCCATCTCCTCACACTGCTCCTCCCCTTGCCTGTATAAGCGATCTTGATCGTAGGGTCCAGGAAGTCTGATCTCACTAGTGGCATCATGAGTGCTTGGGTCCTATGATTAAAAAGCACCTTGTGGAAAAAACAAATTAGGAGAAAATAGTTTCCCTCTTCCTCTCCTTCCTAAGGTCCAGGCTGTTGAGAGTTCTTTTCTTCCCGGCCCCTAACCCTTTAGAGAAAGACAGGACTACCCAACTGATGTTAATGAGGGGAAGACTAGGTTTCCTGTGTGCAACAGTGTTAAATACTATGTAGTATCTACACTCCAAATACCAAAAATATCTTTTAAAGCACATGGCAAATTTTTTAAAAAAGATTTTAAAATTTGTTGTAATTTTGGTCTCTCATGTCAATATCAAGTATTTCCTGCAAAACATGTCAATTTCTTGGTCATTTTAGTCTTTATTATCTGTTGTGAATGAATAGAGGCTCTTTGAGCCTATAAAAAGCTGGGACACCAACCAGGCCTTCAGGAGGGCACACTGCACACAGGTGGGGGGTGGGCAGGCTTCCTGAATGCAACTCTCTGAACCTCCTGAAAGCCACACCTGCTTCGTCCGATGCTGTTCCAGGCTCCAGGGCAGGAAAGGCTGCCAACTATGCTGAACTTTGCCAGATTGTGTGCTTATTTTATTAGGTGAATAAATGTCTACAGATTCTAGTGCAAAAACACTGGGCCCAACCCAGTTTTGTACAAACATTTTCAGAACTAAAAGTGGAATACATTATCAGGCACTAGTTCTCATAATTATAGTTTTTTTGGCTAACAATCATTTTCCATTTCTGTACATAGAGTGTCTGAAATATGTGCACAAAGAATGTCTTTAAGCAGAGGTTAGCCCCAGTAGGAGTTACTTAAGAAACCATTGGACATCCTAAATTTTATACAAGTGGGACATTTTGAGAGAGTCCCATTTTGATAAAAAATTGGGGGTATAAATTTTATGAGGTCATAAATTAAGAGGACTGAATTCAGTGATTAGTTGAGGGAATACTGAGGAAAAAGATAAACATGGATTATCATTTTTTAAAATGCTATATGGTTAGAAATGAAACAAAGATAAATTTTTTCCTGGAATTCTAATTTTAAATTTTCCATTAGCATTTTCTTACGTAGTTTTACATCTATGATGCCACAATATGGTCTAATGCAATTTGATTTCAGAGGTGCCTAATTCAGGGTAGCTCAAAATTGGTTGTTCACAGTCTTTAAACAATTGAAGTCCAAACCTTCCATAAACCAATGCCAAGATTCTTTAATTACATTTTGAATTAAGGTATCTACTCTTCTTAAGGTATCATATTAAGCCCTCTGGCCCCAAGTAGATGACAAATAATGTGTCTGTCTTCCTTTATTTGTAGTTTATGATATGCCCTTTTACTAACATTTATATAGAATGTCTTCTTAGTAGTTCATTCCCTTTATTTGTGGGTGGTGTTTCTCTTCATTAGTGCTTTTGCCTTATATTAAAATTTGTCTTATAAACTTTCTTTTAGTATTCAAATGGTGGCCTCCTCCATCCCATTATTTTGAGCCTCTTTATTTTCCATAGATGAACAACTTAATTGTCTGTCTCTACTATGATTATTGATATGCTTAGATTTGTTTCTATATCTTCTTTCATGTTTTCTGTTTGCTATTCTTCTCTTTTCATGTTTTCTGTTGGTTTAGTAAAGATTTTAATAACACCTCTTGCCTTTCCTATGCTGCTTTAGAATTAAAAATTGCATTTTCATTATTTTCATGATTACCTTTACATTTTTAATATTCTGAGAATTCTTTCCCCCAAATATATGGTTATATATATATTATTTATATAATACTTTATATAATAATATATAATTTATATAATAATAATATATTATTAGCTTTACAAATAATAGCAATGTAACTTAAAATACTTTCATTATTTGGGAAGCTTTGAAGAGGCATGTGGAATTTTAAAAATTCATTCATATATGGATGGCCAGAAAGATGAGCAGTCACTCAAAATTTTTAAGATTCAAATTTAACTAGAAAAAATTTTCTAATAAAGTCTGAAGTAATTTTTTCCCCATGGCCTGGTTTATGACATTACTTTGGGCAGAACTGCCACCACTAAGCATGGCCCAAGCCAGTCAGGAGACTGCAGTCGCTACTCAGGAACCCAATCACTCTTCCAGTGCTATCACTGGGCAGGCTAGGAGCACTGATGTTGGTACCACTGCATCCCATGCCAGCAAAATCTGAAGTAATTTAATTTGTTTATATGCCTCCCAAATCTGGAAGGATCTTAGCACTTTTAATTATCTACGAAACACCACACACCCATCTATCTTATCAATGCTATCTAATTCAACATTTTTTAACATACCTGAAAAACCTATAGCACGTAGTATTGAACTCATTTACCAAATTCCTTTAATCAATGGCTATTTTCACTGTTGTTTCCTGTACTACAACTTCCCTACTTTTCTTTCATAATCCATCTTTTAATATTGCTTTTAGTGAAGTCCGTAAGTGGTAAACTACCTTTCTATGTCAAAAAGTCTATACAGTGATGGTTTTGCTGGGTATAAAATTCTACTGTGACAATTATTTTCCCTTAGCACTTTGAAGATACTACTTTACTGTTATCTGGCAGTTATTGTTGCTAAAGAGAAAACTGCCATTGGCTTAATTATGTTTCCTTCATTAGTCATCTGCTTTTCTGATTTTTCCTTAATATCCTCTAGTGTCATTCTAAAGTATTTGGGTGTAAATTTAACTTTGTTTATGCTGGTCAGTATTTGTGGTCCACTTTTAGTCTGAAGAATCATAGCTCTAATTTTACAATATCCCTATCCTTCAGTTGTTTCAAATAATTCTTGCCTACCATGTCACCATCCTCTTTTTCTGGAGCTACTGAATAACTACTGAAATATGACAAGCTCTTTTCCATATCCCTTAACTGTTCCTTAACTATCTACCTGTCTGTCTGTCTATCTGTCTGTCTATCTATCTATCTATCTATCTATCTATCTTCTATCTCTCTGAATTGCATTTTTTATCAGTTCCTCTTGCCAACTTTTTAATTCATAAATTTTCTCTTTAACTCACACAGTTTAAAGTTTATTTCATTTCTTAAATTTTTATTTTTAATGACCATATTTTCAAGATTTATAATGAACTTTTTTTTAATATACTCATGTTCTTGTTTCAAATTTTTGTTGTATAATTTCCTGGTTTTTTTTAATGAAAGTTATTCATTCTTTTATCTTTTCAAACATACCAGGCATAATTATTTTTAAGTCTTTGTCAGATTATTTCTTAAAGCCATCTAGAGTGAAGTCGTGTTCCAATAGTAGATTTTGCTGCCTGTCTCTTTTGGTATTAGATTTTCTTTCATGTCCTCAGGATGTTTGGCTTGCAGGATCGTTTTGGTTGGTTGGCTGGTTGGTTACATACAGATGTATGTATATTTTTTTATTTTCCTATAGGCTCATTTTGAATGGGTCATTTGTTCTCATTCTTGCTTTTTCTTTCCCCTCCTTTCCTCCTCTCCTGTCTCTCTTCTTTCCTCACTCCCTACTTCTGTCATTCCCTAGTGATTTTGTAGTTACCACCATCTGAATTCCTGAGCACTGAGCCCAGAAACAGGTCATACTTGTACTTCTCATCTTATGGGAACAATGGGAATATTACAGATCTGGTTACCAAGCAGAAAGAATTTGGTTCAGTTCCTACTTGTGAGATTGTAGCCTTGTTTTCCCACCTCTCTCTGCCTATAAACTCTTAACAAGGTCATAGTTCCAGCAATATGTCAGCAAGTCATTTTGTTCAGCTTCCTTTGCTTGAAGAAAGGAGAAATGTGGCTCCCCATCTCAGGCCCTAGCTTAAATCTCTGACCTCATTCTGGTCCCATCTCAACAGGGAGTGCATTTGGTCTTCTTTACTTTTCAGGAGCCCGATTGCTAGCTGTTGCTGCCTGATTCTGGATCGGAGCCCAGCTTCACCACTGCTCACTACTCTGGTATTGTTCCAGGCATGGGAAAGCTCTTCTTATTTTTTAACATGGTAAATACTTTGGATTTCCTTATTTTAATATCCTATCTATCATTGTTATGTGTTTGGGGACAGGGGAATGTGAAATCATTATACCATCTTGATTGAGGTTCCAGTATGGGCTACTCATGTATTTTCCCCTCCAAGGAAGTCTACTAGAAAAGAATAATGAATATAGAGGTATGGGCAATCTGAAGTATGGATAATGCAACTTGTTAAGTCAGAGGAAAGAAGCTTGGGAAAATGTCAAGTCATGCCAAAGCAAGGTCACATGTTTATTGAAATGTGATAATTTCTGTTCATGAGTATGGTAGAGGGCATAAGGCCAATATATAGTTTCAGCCAGACATCAAACAGTGTCTTCTTACAGACTTTGTAAGATATTAATATATCGCAGTAGGGTCTTTATTATTACACTGTTGCTTTTAATCTTTTAATTGCTTCTGGTGTGTTGCAAAAGTTCCCATATTTGAAGTATGCCATGAATACAAAAAGGATACAATATTTGTTCTATATATTTTTTTATTAGTAGTATAAGTCTCTCAACTTCTGGAAGCAAAGCTTCATGTATTCTCTCCTCATTATGGTACCCACTCAGGGCCAGGCAGGTGCTCTCTTATAGCTCATAGAAGTGCCTTTGAAGATAATGACATTTTAATTTGAATTGTGCTAAGCACAGCAAATCACCATGGGAAGCTGATAAAAGTTTTCAGAAGATGGTACTGTGTTTCAATAAAAAACATCATAAAAAGTTCACTAATAGAGTGAAATCGAGAATAGAAGTACTATTACATTTTAAACAAGTGCTTAAATGATATTGTAGATAAAGATATATTATTACAGATGCTTTTTTTTTAGTAGACAGCTGTATGACTCAAGTGCTATTAAATGACCTATAACCCTCTTCCCTGCTACAAAAAGTGCATTTCAGATGTGGACTCCACTCAGAGGAATAATGACTTTGATATTTTGTGGTTCTAGTTTCCAAGGCCCAGAAAGAGCCATATGGATGGACTTTTGCCACAAGCAGCTCTTCTGTGAGCTCTGGAAGTGCTCTCTTGGTGACCTAGGTACACACTGGCCTCCTGTGCTCAGGGCCAGTGCATGGGTGGCCGTAGCTCTTCCAGAAGAAGGCTACACTGATTATATTTGGAAGCTCAGAGCCAATTGGGTCCTTCTAATATAACTAATACTGAGGTGCTGACCAAACCCTTAAAATAACCAGGAGTTCTGGCCTATGGAGAGACCCAACCCCTCTCTCCTACCTACCCACAGAGAAAATGTACAGGTCATCATTCTGAGGGCTTTCTGTAGGTACTATGATATTCCAACAGATTGCCAGTGGGTCCTATTGGGTCAACAAATTTACCATTCTAGATCTTAAAACCACAGAAACACATTTTAACTTTTGACTGCTCTCTATGTAACACCGGAAGGAAAATATGCTAACAAAGCACAGGCCAGAGATCAGAAGAACCACTGAGATTTTACTTAAAAGTTGAATTATGATGTGAAGAGAAACACATCATTCAACTCAAATCTGTTCATTTCACCTGTTAAAAGAAGCCCAAGCAGTAAGCGTAAGTGTCAACATGGTTGAGTATTTCCTAGGGGCCGTACGGAACAGAAAGCTCAGGTTCACACAGATCTTCTCAAACCAGCGTGAAACTCTGAATGTAAGAATGGCAAGAATCCCTGAGAGACCAAGCATGTTCTTTAAGGATTTTACACCATAAAAATTATTTATGACCCATTTGGGCCACACAAGTTTTTAAAAACCACAGAAACTGTCTTAACTTCATAGAACTTGGATGATTTTGCCTTCCCAGCTAAGAGCTTCAGAATTCCCTTACTTTTCTTTCACATCCAGTGCGCTAATCGTTTTGGCCTAAGACACCAAAACAAACCGCAAAAGTCACTTTCAACTTCTGGTTACCTGGGGTATAAACTGCATGTCTGTAGAGTTTTTAGGTCACAGCCTCTCCTTTCTGTGGCCCCCTAGTCCCAACTCAGGATCCATAACAGGTTTAATAAGAAGAAATTGAATTTATGCACCCAACATGGAAGCACCTAGACATATAAAACAATTAATAATGAACATAGAGGAACTAGCAGATAATAACACACTAACAATAGGGGACTTTAACACCCTACTTACATCAATGGACAGATCATATAAACAGAAAAGGAACAAGGAGACATGGTTTTGAATGACACACAGGACCAGTGGACTTAACATAGATTCAGAAAATTCCATCCTAAAACAGCAGAATACACATTCTTTTCAAGTACACATGGGACATTCTCCAGAACAGATCACATATTAGGTCACAAAATAGGCCTCAACAAACAAAAAAAGATTATAATCATGCCATGCACTTTTCTGACCACAACGTTATGAAACTAGAAGTCAGCCACAAGGAAACATATGAAAAGACCACAAATGCATGGAGGTTAAAACATGCTACTAAACAATGAATGGTCAACCAAGAAATCAAAGAAGTTAAAAAAACAGATGGAAACATATGAAAATGAAAACACAATGGTCCAAAGCCTTTGGGCTGCAGCAAAAGTGGTTATAAGAGGGAAGTTTGTAGCAATACATGCCTATCACAAGAAGCAAGAAAAATCTCAAATAAACAACCCAACCTTATACCTAAAGGAGCTAGAAAAAGAAAAACAAACAAAGCCTAAAGCCAGCAGAAGGAAAGAAATAATAAATATTAGAGCAGAAGTAAGTAATATAGAATCTAAAAAAAACAATAGATAATGAAATCAGGAACTGATTCTTAGAAAAAAATTAATAAAATATATAAACCTGTAGCCAGACTCATCAGAAAGAAAAGAGAAAGGACCCAAATAAATAAAATAACAAATCCAAAAGGAGAAATAACCAACACCACAGAAAAACAAACAACTTTAAGAGAATATTATGAAAAACTGTATTCTAACATATGAACAACCTAGATGAAAAGGATAAATTTCCAGATACATATAAATTACCAAAACTGAAACAGGAAGAAATAGGAAACTTGAACAAACTAATAACCAGCAATGAAATTGAATCAGTAATCCAAAAAAACCTCCCAAAAAACAAAAGCCTAAGACCAGATGGGTTCATAGGTGAATTCTACCAAACATTTTTTTTAATTAAAAAAAAAAGTTTTATTTAGTGGCACCTGGGTGGCTCAGTTGGTTAAGCATCTGACTTCAGCTTGGGTCATGATCTCATAGTTTGTTAGTTCAAGCCCTGTGCCGGGCTCTCTGCTGTCAGCACAGAGCCTGCTTTGGATCCTCTGTCCACTTCCCTCTGTCCACCCCTCCCCTGCTCTCTCTCTCTCTCTCTCTCTCAAAAAATAAACAAACATTAAACAATTTTTAAATGTTTATTTATTTATCATGAGTGAGAGAGAGAAAGAGAGCACATGCAATTGTGGGAGGGGCAGAGAGAGAAGAGATGTGGTGTGTGTGTAAATATATATATATGTGTGTGTGTGTATATATACATATATATATGTATATATATCCAGTGCACTAATCATTTTGGCCTAAGACACCAAAACAAACTGCAAAAGTCACTGTCAACTTCTGGTTACCAGGGGTAGCATGTCTGTAGAGTTTTTAGGTCTGTATGTATGTACACACACACACACACACACACACACACACACACACACTGGTTACATAGTCCATAAAAAAGAATGGAATCTTGCCATTTGCAATGACATAGGTGGAGCTAATCAGTCAGTCAGAGAAAGACAAATACCATATGATTTCACTCATATGTGGAATTTAAGAAACAAAACAAATGAGCAAAGAGAAAAAAAGAGAGAGAGAGGGGCAATCCAAGAAACAGATGCATAACTGCAGAGAATAAACTGGTGGTTACCAGAGGGGAGGTGGGTGGGGGGATGGGTGGACTAGGTGACGCGGATTAACAGGTGGACTTGTCATGAGCACCGGGTATTCTATGGAAGTGTTGAGTCAGTATTTGTACACCTGGAGCTAGTATTACATTGTATGTTAACTAATTGGAATTTAAATAAAAATTTAAAAATAGTAAAAGTAAATCGAAACTAAATAGAATGATTAGATTAACTGGGAATTTCAGTTTCTTAACAATCTATTGTCATGAGTGACTATGAACTGTCTGTGACAGATTCACAGACTAGTTTCTCATCTATGAATATGTGAAATTTTCCACAATGTACAGCAAAGAGCAAACGAAAAAGTTCCTACCAAAATGCACTGAGTATAGTTTTGTCTCCAGCCACACAACCTCTTTTTTTCTGCCTTTTTTCCCCTAAGCCTCTTTTTTTTTTTTTTTTTTTAAGATTTTGCCCTTAAGTAATCTCCATACTCAGCATAGGGCTCGAACTTACAGCCCCAAGATCAAGAGTCCGCACGCTCCACAGACTAAGCCAGCCAGGCACCCTGGGCCTCCTTTTTTTTTATAGTTCATTTGTTCATTTGTTCTTTATTCATTCATTCCCTCATTCACATTTGATGTTTTTCTCACCACTGTGAGCTTCTTGTCTGTTTTCCAGTGGTCTTTACAGATCCTCAGACTTTCACCTTTGTGATTTTCCATCATAAGTTTATCTAGAGACCTCATTTCTGACCCTGCCATTGGCTCTGCTTCCTGGATTCCTTCTGCTATAGAATGAAATACCGCAGCATAGAATGCAAGACAGAAAGCTACAGTTCTTTTAGGATGCTGGTTAATTTCTCTTCCATCTCCTTTATCGGCTGTTCTCTTGGGTATTTACTATGTGCAGCGATGTTTAAGGGTATTCAATGTAAACGCCAATTATTATCCTTTAAGGTCTGTGCTATAATAGTTTTATTGCCCTTTTCTTTCTCTGTTTGATGTTCTCTCCTCTTTTAAAATTTATTATCTCCCCATGGATCAAACCAGCACTCTATAAATAATAAAAAAATTCAAATTAGTATAATAATTTCTATATACACAAGAATAATATTTTTGAAATGAAGAACTATTAAAACAGCATTTCAACGTTGCTCTTACCAGGCTCTCCCTATATGCTGGCAGTATTGTATATACAGTCCCTTCCCCTTCCCACTTCTCAGGAATTCATGGTCTAAAGTAGAGCTGGCAAACATCCATGCCCACAAATGCCTGTCAGGTTGCACGGATGCATGAGTGGGGCCGTCTGCCTGCTTCTGCTGCCAGAAGGGAGAAGCCTGGAGACAACTGGGAAAACACAGTCCCTGTGGTCAGGGGGCTAGTACTGCCCTGCTCAACCCCATCACCGCTACATGGGGTCTGTGTCAGGATTGCCTGACATGATTTTTCTTTTTTTTTTTTTTATGTCTTTTATTTATTTTTGAGAGACAGAGAGAGACAGTGAGAGCAGGGGAGGGTCAGAGAGAGAGGGAGGCACAGAATCTGAAGTAGGCTCCAGGCTCTGAGCTAGTGGTTAGCACAGAGCCTGATGCGGAGCTCGAACCCACGAATCGTGAGATCATAACCTGAGCTGAAGCCGATACTCAACCGACTGAGCCACCCAGGCGCCCCCTGATGTGATTTTTCAAGAGAAGCTAGAAATTTGGATTTTTGTGTGAAATCCTTAAATGTTAGTAGTGCCCAAAGGAAATAAAAACTGTGACTGACACAAACATGTCTGCAGCTCAGATATGACCCACGGGTAACCAAATATGTTCCACTGTCTTTAGCCACAGCTATTTCAAATCTGAGTATAACTCTGGAAAAATGCGATCTAATAATTTTCTGTACTGTTTCTCACAAGAATAGCGTTGATAAATCAAGGACCAGAAGGATTTATAAGGAGGCTAGACCAGGAAGGAGCTAGCTATGGGGCGGGGTAGAAAACACTGGATTCGCCATCAGATGATTTGGGTCTGAGTCCTGGCCTCTTATTCTTATTAACTGGCTGGATTACAATGGACGGGTTTCTTCCCCTTTCAGTGCATCAGTTTCCTCACCTACAACAGGAGGGTGGGTCTGCCTCCTTCACAGGATGGCTGCAGGGATGGAAGGAAATGTATGGGAAAACACTTGATAAATTACAGACAGAACTCTGGTCGTGAATCGGCACTTTGAACTTGGAAGGTGCTGATTAAGGGCTAAGAAGGATTCAGCAACACTGGCTAAGACAGTCATGGAAAGGCAAGGGCTTGACTGTTCAAACTCACCCCTGGAAAGGAAACTATGCACTTGCAAGTGCTAGGAGAGCAGGGCAAAAGCTATTAAAAAAAAAAAAAGCCTGGTGGTGGGGACAGGAAGGAGAGCTGTGCTTTTAACGGGAGCATGGTTTCCTTCTTGAAAAAAATGCACTAAAACTATAAAGCCCACAATGAAACCGTTCACTGATGAAGTGGTGAATATCTACCTGGTGGGTTCTTTGTAGCAAATTCAAAATCACAGGTTGGCTTCCTACTCTTGGGATGTTTTCAAACCACCAACTTACCTCTCCACTTTTAAGTCAAAGAGTAAGAATTCATGTTAATAGTAGCCCAAGAAAAACATCATCAGAGGAGAACACAATGCAGGAATATTCTTACTAATTCTAAGACTAAATACAGATGATTTTTGGATTACTGGGTGTTTTCAATGATCAGCACCAACATTCTCTTTTATGAAAGTGGATAAATAGGGGGTTTGTCAATAAATCACAAATCTTTCACCAGGAGAGTGGAAATTTTCACTATGGGGTTATTACTGGTTTCATTAAAATTTTTTTTAAATGTTTATTTTTGAGAAAGAGAGCACGGAGCACGAGCAGGGGAAGGGCAGTGAGAGAAGGAGACACAGAATCTGAAGCAGGTTCCAGGCTGTGAACTATCAGCACAGAGCCGGATGTGGGGCTCGAACCCACAAACTGGGAGATCATGACCTGAGCTGAAGTCGGAAGCTCAACCAACTGAGCCACCCAGGTGCCCCCTGGTTTCACTCTTTAGGTAACCACACAAGTGCAAATTCCTTGATGTAAAACAAGTTTTTTTCTCCTCCAAAGCAGTGACCAAAATTTCAGAAAGTCCCAGTGAAGAATTCTTGATAGTCCTACACCCTGGGAAGCCAAGATCATCCTACCTCCAGCCCAAGGCCATTTCCTTTTAGAAAGAATCTATATTTGGCAGGAGATACAGTCCACTCAGTCTTGTAGAAGGTGGAAGAGACACTCAACTCTTACTCCACATTCTTGTTAGGTCTAAATCTATCTTATTGACAATCAGAATCTGGGGATTTAAGATGCTAATTAACCTGGAAACAAATGCACTAAAAAACAAATATTATCCTAGGTGTTTGTCCTTGTCAGCAGGATTGGGAAAGCAGGTGGTTATGAACCTGGAGAACAGAGGACTCACCTCAAAGGGGTCTGAGGCTATGACTTATTAAAATATTGCATTTTCTGTAATCCTAAGTATTTTATTTTGTGCTTTTAAAAACATTCTAAGAAGAGGTCTGTAGGCTTCGCTGGACTAAAGGAGGTGAAGACCTCTCAGTACTGGCTATTTTTTCTTGACCAGGAGAAATGTGTATCTGTTGTCAGATGTATTTCTGGGCTTGAATTACAGCATTAGGCACTTAAGAATGTCAACAGATAATTATGACTGAGACTTTAAAAAATTCTCCCTTAAAAGCTTGGGTAAAACTTGCATTTCAAAGAGTTGGATCAGAGACTACAATAACCAGCAACACAATTTTTATGCAAATACAGTCCCCCGGGTGGTTCAAATGCCTAAAAGAATTTATTTGCCATTTAATCTTGCACAGTGGTTCTCAACGTGTGGTCCATAGATGCTCAATGGGACTCGGAGACCCTTTTAGGGGTCCACAAGATCAAAACTATTTTCATAATGATACTAAGGCATTATTTGTCTTTTTAATGGTGTCAACATTTGCACCAATGGTGCCAAAACTGTGGCGGTAAATGGCTGGCTCATTAATGTGAATTGAGACAGTGGACTTTACTGTACTGGGCGTAATGTTATTTTTCACCATCGCACACACTTGCAATGAAAACTTTATTTTACTTAAGGAAAATAAAGGAAGTCCTTGCTTGATAGAGCAGTAAAAGTTAGTAATTGTACTAAATCTCAGACCTTGAGTACACATCTCTTTAAACTCTATGAAGACACAGAAATTAGCATTAGGCATTGCTGCAACTGACCTTATGGAAGTTTTGTGTAGTTTAAGGGCCCACTTCACAGATCAATGTGCTTAAATGTATAAAATAAAGCATATAAGATTAGAAATATTGAATTATTTTGATAAATTAGAAATACTGCATTATTTTAATAAGTAATAGTAGGTGATATATATATATATGCTTATTTAATGTATTAAATAAGATTTTTCAGTGGGTCTAATGTCTATCATACTATCGACACAAGTATTATGGTGGTATGAATGATTATTTTGAGATAGATCCAATAAAAGCAACTGATGTCAGTATCTAAATTCTAGACCGATGACACTAAGGTATTATTAGCAGTGTGATACTTTGTTGCCTACATTCAAAAATGAAGGAAGGAGCATCTGGGTGGCTCAGCTGGTTCAGTGTTCAACTCTTGATTTCAGCTCAGGTCATGAGATAGAGCCCTGCCCGGCACAGAACCTGCTTGGGATTCTCTCTCTCCCTCTCTGCCCCTCCTCTGCTCTTGTGCACACACGTGATGCTCTCTCTCTCTTCCTCTCTCAAAATAAACACTTTTTAAAAGTGAAGAAAATGCTGAGCTGGTGAAAATAAAGATGTATCTTTTTCCTCTACTGGAGTTTATAGACTCTCTTAGAATTTGTCCATGGACCATTATCACTACCTCAAATATAATATATATTATTTGTGTATTCTGTTGTTTGCCATCTGTTTAGCTCGCTAGGGTATCCGCTCAGAGACAGACAGATTTTTGTCTCATTCACTGCTGTCGCTGGGCTTGGAAGAGCATCCAGCCCCGAGGAGATGCTCAGCTGGTGTTTCTCGAGTGAATGAGAAAGTGCTTGCAGCGTCCAGGTCCTACTGAGTGTGCTCAGCAAGCTCTTTCCTCTCTCCACTTCTAGTAGAGACCCTGACAGAATATCACTAAGGACCTCAGTATTTGTGCCTTATAAATATTATGGCTCACAGCTAGTCTCATTATTCAATCAAAGTTGTCTTAGAAAGAAGTCGTCATTTTAAAAGAATGTCTCAATCAAGTAATAGCTTCTTGGCAACATTCCAAGGGCCTGGGGAAGGTCTGTTCCCTATAGGCTTCCATAGAGAAGAGGCCAATGACTGAAACAACAAGCCAGAATTTTCGGCAAAAATCCCTGAAGGAAAGCTTCTGCGGGCTAACATGGAAAGTATGAGTCTGAAAGGATGAGTATCTGGGATTGTCGTTTTATCCATGAAGTACCCTGGTGTCACATGAAAGAGGTCAACTAGCTAAATGGAAACCCACCATGCAGCTAACTTAGCAGTGAAATGTTTTCTTTGGCTTCTTGATTTTAATATGCTGATTTGCTTAACCATTTAACTTTAAGAGAAAGAAAGATCTCATCTGTGTCAAATCTTAGTCTTCCTCTTCAATTATTTTTATTTACTACAAAATCAATCCATGTTCATGATAGAATATATAGTTAAGCAAAATGAGGAAAATAAAAAACAACCATGGATCTGTCACACAGATATAAATATTTTAAAGTAAAAAATGTGAAGATTATAAAATATAATAAAAAGAAAATATATTAAGCATATAAAAATAAAGAAAAAAGGCATAGCCCTTTCCAGTATTAACAAAATTTTTTTAAATGTTTATTTCTGAGAGAGAAAGACAGAGCTGGAGAGAGCAGGGGAGGGTCAGAGAGAGAGGGAGACACAGAATCCAAGGCAGGCTCAAGGCTCTGAGCTGTCAGCACAGAGCCTGACGCAGGGGTTGAGCTCATGAACCGTGAGATCATGACCCGAGCCAAGGTCAGACACTTAAATGACTGAGCCACCCAGGTACCCCTCTAGTATTTTTTATATGAAAGCTTATTTGTCTTGCTGTGTGTGGATTGTCCTGACTGTAATGCCACAGTCCAAATAAAATATTAAAAAGAACAAAGGAAGCAAAAGTCTTTGAACTTTCTTATGTTATACCCTTTAAAAAAATATTTATAAGTGAGATTTCTTCATGCAGAGGCTAATGTTTCTTTAGTAGGATTTTCACTGACTTAGATGTTCTTCCATCTAAATTACAAATGGGGAGGAACGGAATTCATAAAGTCACATTGATCTGATTTCCAAAAAGCTCAGGAAAGTTTGTTATTTACCATAGGAACTAGCATCTTTTTAGATTTTTACTAAATCTTATATTTGAGAAAGAGGCGTGCAAATCAGACCCTGCCTTCCATCAGCTTCTCAAAGAAGACGGGGCAAGTTTTCTAGGGTCCCTTTCATGAAGAGTGCATGTGGCTGCCTTCATTTACAGAATGATGTGTCGGCCTGGAAAGAAGGATACATAACTAGGTCACACTTAACAGACTTGGGCCGCAAGTTATCCCCATGGGCTGCTGGTAGAACACGTGTTTCCGTTAACACAATCTGCTACTGTTTTCAGTTTATCTGAGTAGGGACAAAGGCCAATTGCTTTTGTTTTCCCTTTATTTTGGCAGCAGTCTCATGGATTACCTTTTTTCTTTAATGTTCCAGTCATCTGCCAAATCAGTCTATAAGTGTTGGTAAAATGCTAATGCGTCTGTAAAAGGTCATTGAGACCCCGGACTTGGATTTCTAGTGTGGCTAAGCTACCTCCATCAAAGAGGAAGGTCCTGAAATTTCTGACTTCAATGCTTCCTTCCCAGTCCTCCCCTCCCTTACTTGTCCTAACTCTTAACCTTTAAAACTTTTTAACCAAAGTTTTTATTTAGAGGGCTCTTACTGAAGTCCATGAATTCCGTTCTCGTGAAGCCCCCGCAAAGCCAGACGTGGCTTCTTCAGAGGTCCAGGGGCCTCAAATGGTAACAACAAAAATGCTATGAATTATACTTCTTGTCTTTTCAAAGTCTTTGAACATCTATTATCCTATTTTTATTGGCTGTCAGAGGACTGATGAGCCTCCCCTATTTCCAGGAAGGGCCATTCTAGAAAGAGCAGAGGTGGCTGTAAAGTTCGTTGCTTGGCTCACTCAGTGTGACGGGTACTGGGGTAGCGGATGCAGGAGGCGAGAGCCAGGCTCTGAGCTGCCGCCAGGGAGTTACCAGGGAATTACTGGGAACAGGGCAGTGAGGAGGACAGGCATCCCTGGGATCCCAGGGATCCCAGGCCGAAATCTCCCTTGAAGGGTAGGTTTGGAAATGGAAGGAGGCTAAGACAAACGGAGAAGTGGAATGGGCTGGGGTGTGGCAGGGAGGCGGCAGGGAGCGAGGGGCAGTGTGGTCACCCTGTAGGTCTCCATCTTCAGGATAGAGACCAGGGAAATGCCCCCTCAGGCTTCCTACCTTTCAGAGAAGACCAAAGGTAGACTTCGTTCAGGGTATTGGGGGGAGGGTGGCTATTTGTATTTTTTGTTAATAAACAGAATAAACTAGGGAATGGATGCAAGATAGAGGCCTTGCCTAGCTATCCATCTTGGGCTTCCTGCCTCAGACTTTCTACCCCAGCCACCTTCACTGCCTTTTGTGTCCTCTGTGCACCTCGCTGCTCCAGGCTAGGCCCTGTCTGTCTTGCTTCTACTCATCCCACGAGACTCAACTTAGGCAGCACCTCCTTGAGGAAGCCTCATGGACATGACCTCCTCACTCATCTGCCGATTCTCACAGATACTGGCCAGGTGCTAGAACCCAGGGGTTACGTGTCTGCCTCTCCCCTTAAACTGGATTCAGTGCACACAGTCTGTTTTCTGCAGCCCCAGGCCCAGGACCACTGAGTAGACGCACAGCGGATGCCCGAGGCGTGGTGGCCAAATGAAGACATGTTGGCTGGATGAACACTTACACATGCAGTGATGGTCAAGCAGATGGAAACAAGGGTTGGAACAGACATCAGCCCCACTGCAGTAGCAATTTTATTCCATTTGTTCATGTTTCTCAAGTGCTGAGGAAAGGGCCTGCCATAGAGTAGGCCCTCAAAACAGGTTTATTTTTCTTTAATTTTCATTTTTTCATTTCATTTCATTTTTTTCATTTCATTGGAGCCCAACATGAGGCTCAATCCCATGACCCTGGGATCACAACCTGAGCCGAAATCAAGAGTCGGATGCTCAACTGATGGAACCACCCAGGCGCCCCTCAAGAAAGTATTTTTAGAACAAATTAAGAAGGAAGAGATGTTGTTGGATGTGGTGCAGAGGAAGTGGTGATTTACAGATCCTTTTGCAATGTCAGAAGCTTTCAAAGAGCTTTGCTGAAGGGCAAGGGTGGCTTTCACGAGGGACCTTGCTTTTTCATCTAGAAGCAGACTTCCTGGTACAAGCTTCTTCCGCAGCTCGTGCATGTTACCCAGAAATATTTTGAGTAGCTCACATATTATGCGGTTTGAAATGACCCCAAATCTGCATCTCCTGATGTCTCAGACCCACTTACGGCACATCACTTTCTACAGTGGCCTGGTCCTGGAGCAGATCCTTTTCATCCTAACCTCTCTAGGGTTCTCTACAGATGCTGGGGCTCTCAGACGCTGGGGTGCGCCACACGATGAGGGAAGCCTCAGGACTCCCTCCGTCCAGGCGGCACGCATACTTCATTTCCCA
Source organism: Suricata suricatta (assembly GCF_006229205.1). Taxonomy (NCBI): domain Eukaryota; kingdom Metazoa; phylum Chordata; class Mammalia; order Carnivora; family Herpestidae; genus Suricata; species Suricata suricatta. The sequence goes on along the minus strand of NC_043706.1, from coordinate 128,633,099 downwards.
GGCTGGAGGGTGCAGAGCTAGGAAGATAAACAATTTCACAGCACGCTGCCAGCGGCCAGGCAGGCAGGTAATTAATATATCTGCCGGTGTGTGGGAGGGAGTAGGCAGGAAGCATACCAACCACATCACGGGGGCTGTAATGGATGTTACAGTTCTCTTCAAAGGTCATCTTGAGGTTGAGACACACTTGCCAGTAGCGTCTGCCCTTATAAATGTAAGATTCAGGATCTACACATGGTAAGAGACGCAAATGTTCCGAGCACAACCTTTTTATCATTTTAGAGATGTCACCATTCCCTAATTTTCAATAGATGCGTGTAGGTATTTCAACACCAACTTCGACAGCAAATATCGAGTGGTGCGGCGGTGCGCAGCGGCTGGGGATACAGGAGGCGCAAGACGATTTTTCTCTCTGTCCTAATGAAATTTTCTATCTAGGTAGGGAGCTGGGGCACACAATGGTGATAAAAGTGATGAAGGGATGCAGGGTAGTGCCAAACACAGGGCATGAGAACCCCTGCTACAGGGATTCAGAGGAAGGGGGGTGGCTTAAGGAATTGTTCATATTGGAAATGCATCAGAAATCATTAAAGCGACTGTGTGTCACACAGAGGTAGAAGGGGCAGCTCTAGTAAGATGACCTGGGTTCAAATCAGTGGTGTGCTGATGAGTGTTTAACAACCACCTGTCCAGAAAAACACACAAACAGGGGCTGGATTTGTAGCATCTGCAGACTTCCATGGTGTAAGTACTCCTATCATGGCCAAATTCAAGCTATCATCTCGATGTCAACTGAATAGAACAATTTCTGAAAGTTTAACAATTGCTCGGAGCCAGCCATCACCCCACTGGTTGAAATTGAGTCTCTGCCTCTTTCTAGGTGCTTGAATTTAGGCAAGTTACTTAACTTGGTGTCTCATCTGTGAAATGGGCATAATGACATCTATCTTAGAGGAACGGTGTATGGATTAAGTGAAATAATGTATGTGTGGCAGCTCTGAGCCTTTCCTGCTACAGGGAGCAGAAGTGACCAATGGCCTCAGATGCTTTGCTCTCAACCTATCACCTCATTTGTGCCAAGGCCACGCTTCCCATGGGCTGTTCTCAACCAAAGATTGAGTGTAGCAAACAGGCTCTGATGCCCACTCGTGCAAGATGCAGGACTCCTCTGAGGGGTGACTTTGGCTTGAGGACTACCCATTAGCCTGACCAACACTTTCTTGGAACCGCTCTGTCGCCCAAGCTTCTGCCTACTCGATTCTTCCTTCTCTGTTCTTTGTGGCTCTTCCCAGTTCCTTTGACCCCCACAGGCATTTCTACCAATAAAATCTCATCTTGGAGGACCTCAGCCTGCTAATTGTTTTGGACTTTGTATTTAGTAAGTGCTCAGTAAGTGGCTTTGTTTTTAAACAAGTGATGTAGGATTCTCTTACCCCTTAGTTTTTGAGGACCTACCTCATCCCCTGGTAAATGATCCTAAAAGAGAATATCCTCTTTAGGAAAGACAATGGCTACCAACCTGGGCATGCCTCTGTGTGTCTCCCCAGGAAAATGCAGATTAGCCCTTTCCATCTCTGTCTCTACTTTTCCATATCATTCCTACCCTCCACTCAAGTTCATCTGGCTTCTACCCTTATCACTAAATGGAAACTATTCTTGCCAAGATGACTTGCTTTTGCTATGTTGCTCTATCCAAGATGGCTACATTTCTCTCATTTCACTTTGTTTGCCCTCCTAGAAACTTCCAACAAGGAAAATTATTTTCCTCTGATCCTGTAATGCAACATCTCTATGTTTTCCTCTTCTTAGGACTTTTGCTTAGCTTCCTCTGCTTTCAACTCTTCAACAAGTACTAAAAAATAAGTGACCCACAGGCTCTTTTTATTCCTAGCCTTAATTTCGCTCCATGGCTTTAATCCAAAAACTTTTAGCAAATAATTACAGAGCACCAGCATTGTTCCAGACATGATCTCACCCGTTATGGAATATATAGTTTAGTAGATAATTGCCTTCTCTGCGGATACTGATAACTTTCAGTTCCATATATCCAGCCTTCTCTTCTGCCTGTTGGATGTCCCCAACCCATATACTTCAGACATCTGAAATTCAGTATACCTAAGGCAGAATTTGGTTTTCCTGGCCCTCTGTCCCTTCATTACCCACCCTTGGCCACACTATCCATTGAATTACTCCAGCCAGAAACCTGGAATCTTCCTAACTCCTCCTCTTCCTTCACGTCCAGTCACTCATGAAGCAAGTTGATTGTACCTTATAGATGTGTCTTAATCTATCCATTCCTCTTGGCCTCCTCTGCCATGACAGTCCTGTTTCACACCAAAATAATTTATCTAGTTCTGCTCCAGGTATCTCCCCCTTGCGCAAGATTTCAAATGCAAATCCTATCATGTCATCTCCCTTCAACCCCCCTCACCCAACCACAATTCAATCTGTCTATGACTTTTCATGGTCTTCAGCATAAAGGTTCACATACCTAGGCTGTTTCCAAAGGCCTTTTATGATCTTGCCTCTGCGCACCTGTCCATCTCCATCCCACACTCCTGTACTCTGCTTTTTAAACTCCATCCATATGAGATTCTCCTATTTCCTGAGACTCTTGACCTATGCACATATTATTCCCACAGCCAGATCACCTCTCCCTGTTACATGTTTAATGCCTGTTTTCCCTGATAGATTAATGAGGACTGGAACCACATCTGTGTTTTTCATTATTGTATTCCCAGTATCTGCCAAAGCACTGGCTACAGAGTAGGTGCTGAGTATTTGTTGAAAGAAAGAGTGAATGAATGAACCACATTAGAATATAAATAGTCTGATCATGTTATGCACATGATGTACATAATCAGTTGCAGATGGGTAGGTTCGTTCAAAGATGTTAGTAACAAAATGCCAGACCTACCAGGCTTATTTATAATTAGAGGAAAGAACCCAGGAAGAAGAGCTTAACTTAAAATGAAAACACTTCTATTTTTAGTCCTCGAATGTGCTCATGAGCATGTGTACGTGTATGTGGGTGAGTACAGAGCTCTATCCGTGGGGATGTGATCACCTTGGGATGCCTGTGTCCTCTGTTTCTGGACAGGTAAGGGATTACAGTGAGTAGATGGGTGAACAGGAGATTGGAGAAGTTTAGGAGATAAGCCACCATTTCTGAGCTTCATGACTTTGTTTCAGAACTTAATGTACACTCTTTTAGATCCTCTTGCATTTCATACATTTGCTTCTGACAATCTGTTTCCTAAATTCACTTTGTCTGCTAACCACCCAGCCGGCCTTCACCTTGGCCGGAACAGGGGTAACTCCACCCCACGGTTCTGCAACCGAGTGGCTGAGAGGAGATAACCTCATGTATCTTTTCTACCTTTAAGTACTATGACCAAAAGAGGTCTGGTTTTTTTCTCCCCTCTTCTCAGGTCCCTGGGATCCCACATTAACAGAGACTTGATGACAAATCCTGTTCTTACATTTGGCTTCTTTCTTGCTGATCATTTTCCTGCCTGGTTTTCGGGGCCTCGTCTTCTAATTAGCCAATGATGGTTTGATCATAAGTGAAGGGCTTGCCCTGTGTGACTCCATTTGGGGAGCCCCTGGTAAAGACATTTAATTGCCTCTTGATACAACTTTATCATTTGCAAAATGGGACTAATAAGGCTATCTTGGAGAACACATTTTTGGAAGATTGTAGACTTAATGAGGTGCTTTGAATTTTTCAAAAGAAAAGCCCTTTGAAGACTAGGTGTTAATTCAGCCCTTGATGGAAAATCATTTATTTTGACTGAATTTTGAAATTCGCGATGCTAAAAGTGGCTCTGTAAGTAAAGTCGGTACAGACTGTGCTCTGAGAAGCCTGACTCGCAGGAATAACATTTAGAGAGAATTAGATGAGATGTCTTTTATCTGAAACATTAAAATCCACACTGGATGAAACATGGAGACCAAAGCAGATGTCCGGCATAGGGGTTAGAACAAATAATGGCTTCCCTCAGTTTGGAAGAGCTTTCTCATCAGGAAGATTTCTAAAAGTGAAATCTTAAAATTTGTCAAACTGATACCATTTTATTTACTCATAAGTAAGTGCGCATTATAGACCTCAAGATCAAAAGTATTGTTTGTTAGGTGGCTAAACTTCACGGTGTCTCTTTTTGGCTTTGATACTAAAACATTAGTTTAATTAAATGGGTAGAACTTAATTTCATCAGTTCTAACGGAGACATGAACTCCGAAACCCTTTGGATCCATAGAGGCAACAACTCACTTTGTCGAGAACTTAGAAGCACCCATTTTATTTAGGAAAAAGTCCAGCTTAATCCTTGGCAGGGGCCAAGAATAGAATACAGATACATACATTTCTGGGAAAGGAAAAGCTTAAGAAGAATTCACTACTTGATCATATATTTATTGAACTGTGAATCCATCAAATATTCACTTAGTTATTTATTCAACAAATGTTCTTTGAGCACTTAGCATGTGCTAGACCACGTTTTTTATTTTTATTTTGTAGGTGAAGAAATGCTGGTAAGACAGGTAAGTTCTCTGCAAGTGTGGAGGGCTTAAGAGCTTCCTACACCATGGGCTCCAAGGAACAGTGAACGGGGTGGGTGCACACAAAGCGGAGAAGATAATGCTTGCCCTTCGGGACCTGGCAGTTAGGCTCCGGAAGGGACAAAAAGAACAAGGAGAGAGTCACATAGGACAGAAAGAGGCAGTTCAGCCTAGCGGTTAGGAACATGTCCTCTGGAGCCAGACTGCCTGAGTTTGAATCCTGGCCTCATCACTTAATGGATGTAACTTAAGTCTTCACCTCTCTGAATATCAGGCTTCTCATCTGCAAAATGAGAGCATAATAGTATAATAATAATCCCCGAAGATTGTGTTGTGCGGATCAAGTTAAGAATTCAAGTGCTTAACGGTACCTGGCATGGAGGTGAACTCAGGAGGAAGTGACATGAGAAGAACACATGAGTAACTGGGATTCTAGAGAAGGGACAGCACCCCAAGGCCAGAATCCAGAATCCAGAATCCAGAATCCAGAGAGACTAGAGGTGAAATGGTGAAGGGCAGCTCAGAAATGGATGAAGAGAGAAACAAGAAGGAGGCTCTTCTAGGGAAGCGACAATAAGGCAGAGGGTGGAAATGAGCAGGAGCCTGTCTGGGCAGAGGCTGTGAGCACCCGGGCTTGATTACTATTTGTTTGGGAAAGCAGGAAGCCAAGGCTGGCAGGATAGGTCCAGATTAGTGACAGTTTTTAGTGGACTTTAGAATTCATCCCGAAGACGGGAGTCCCCTCGCTTCTTGAGAATGGGATTAGATGCTGATGTGAAGGGCTGCTTTGGACGACTAGCCTCAGAGGAGGTTCGTGAGGGAGCTATTGCAGAAGGGGGAAAAATTAAAGGCTGTGGTGCTGGCAGCAGTGATGGAGAGGGGCTAGGGCATCTGAGAAGCATTCCAAAGAAAAACAAAAAGGGTTTCAGTGCAGATTGGACTAAACGAATGAAGAACTTTTGTTTTGAATCAGAATTATTGTAGATGGGCGATATGTGTATATTATTCAAGTTTTAAATACATAAGTGATCAGATTTGGCAAAAATAAGCTAGGCGAGATGTACGAGAGAAACTGTAGCAAGCTCTTCTAGGCTCCCCAAGGAAGGCTGGAAAGGGCACCTGATGAAGCCCCTGGGCCCAAGGGGCAGCGGGAAGAAAGAAACATCATGAGACACGAGGGCGCCCTCTACAAAGGGCTGGAAATGGAACTCATGGTTCCAAATAAAGATTCACTCCGGCTTCCCCCTCTGGGACTCACACATAACAGTGAGAGGCAACACTAATTTATATTAATGATCTGAATAGAGTGATGGGGAGCAGCCAGAAATGACGCCAAAGTCTCAGAAACATATGAAGTTGAAACAATTCAAATGAGGGGATTTATTCTCTTATTTCGACTTACTTTCCAGAAGTAAAGGAGAAATTGCCGTCTTGGATCCTGGTGTGCTTGCTGACCACACAGGGCTGAGAGGGAGTGTGGCAGGACAAGCATGTCACTCTGAAGCTGTCCCACAGAGCTTCCCAAGCCCAAAACGTCAATGAGAAACCTCACTCACCCAAGGGTCCACAGTCAAGGATCCTCTCAAGGTTCTGGGCTTATTATTTGCTTCCATGTTTGTATTTAAATGCATTGAGACTTGCTCAAAGTACTGGGTCCTAAGTGAAGAGTCCTTGCCTTTCTAAAGTGAGGTGTGCTCAGGTTTGTATCAAAGGACTTCCTGGTCCCTTTTAGCAGCCCCACAGGAAGTCAAAGAAGCTGTCCAACAGAAGTTGGGGAAACATGTGGTCTTGGTGTCAGAGATGGGCCCCACCTCGCCAAAGATGATCTTGATCATGCAACATTCATTTTTACATTTGTTCAGAATGAAAGGCAAAGTAAAATGGGTTCCTAATTCTACCCTCAGCCTCTAGTTGTTTTTCATGTCTCCTTTGTACCTCAAAATTGTGACTGGTGAGTGTGTATTCTGCATTTATTACAAGTTATTAAATGTGGTCACTGGGGAACTGACTTGCTGGGAAAACCACACCCGTGGGAAAAGAAACAAGATCATATCCAGTCCAGAGACTTCCAGAAGGGACTCCAACCTTGAATTTACCCCGAGGATGGTGCCTTTCCCTCACAGATCCAGAGAAACAGGCTGTTGAGAATGCAGCCGTTCTGGTTACTAGGTAATGGTGGTGGTTACCAATAAAGGCATCTAATGGTGAAGGGTCAGAAAAATACTGTCTTTTCCTCAGGACTTTCTGTCATTTGGTGTTAGGATTCACACTGCTGGGGCGCCAGGGTGGTCCACCTGGTTAAACAACCGATTCTTGATGTTGGCTCCGGTTGTGATTTCACAGTTTGTGAGTTCGAGCCCTTCATAGGTCTCCCCACTGTGAGCAGCTTGGGATTCTCTCGCTCCCCTTTTCTCTCTGCCCCCCTCCCCCACTGGCTCATGCACACTCTCTCGCTTTCAAAAATAAATAACTAAACTTAAAAACAGATTTAGGGGCACCTGGGTGGCTAAGTCGGTTAAATGTCTGACTTCAGCTCAGGTCATGATCTCACTATTCATGAGTTCCAGCCTCCATGTCAAGCTCTGTGCTGACAGCTCGGAGCCTGGAGCCTGCTTTGGATTCTGTGTCCTCCCTCACTCTCTGCCCCTCCTCAACTTGTGCTCACTCTCTCTCTCTCAAAAAATAAATATTAAAGTGAATTAAAAAAAAAGATTTATGCTGCTTATTCTCTCTGAAATGAAATTCCAAACAGTCTAGATCTTAAACATTACACTCTAGTAGAAAAAAAAGTAGAAATGATCAAACATTGACAATAGTAATTTTTTACTTCAATTATCTGGTTTTTAGAAGAAACCAATTCTTTATCACCACTATATTTAGCACTTTTCTAGAGATATGAACAAAAACAATTGGATAAAATTTATAAAAACTAGAAAAAAAAAGAAAAATTATCATTGTTATCTGGGGATACAATTTTATCTGGTAAATGAAAAGAATTTCCCAAAAATCCATTGAGAAACAGTAAGAGAACTGAATTATTTGGCTAACAATAACATATAGAATTTAATAATAGTAATAATAATGTGTAAAAGGAACAAAAAAGACAAAATAACCTAGAAATATTTTATTTACTATTTTTTTAATGTTCATTTATTCTTGAGAAAGAGAGAGAGAGAGAGACAGAGCATGAGTAGGGGAGGGGCAGAGAAAGAGGGGGACATAGAATCTGAAGCAGGCTCCAGGCTGTGAGCTTTCAACACAGAGCCTGACATGGGGCTCAAACTCACGAGCTGTGAGATCATGACCTGAGCTGAAGTCAGATGCTTAACTCACTGAGCCACCTAGGTGCCCCAAAATAACTGAGAAATAAACTTAATTGTGCAAGATCTAAATGAAGACCCTTTAAAAATACTCTCAAGGGCTATGACAGAAGTTTGAACAAATGGAAAAGCAAAATGCATTCTCAAATAATAAGACTCTATATAAAGATCCCAATTCTCTATATGTTAATCTAAAATTTAAAATTTAATGTAACTCCAGCAAGTAACAATAGGGTTTTCTGGGCATATATGTGAATAGCAGGAGAGCTGAAGAAAAGGCTCTAAAAGTTCCTATGGAAAAATTAACAAAGAAAAAGATCTAGGACAGTTGAGGGGAAAGATGGATGAGAACAGATTAGGTATATAACAATGTGTTATGGAACCTAAAGACACAGATGAAAGAAACAAGATTAAAAAATCAAAAAATAGGTCCCTGCAAAACCATATTATATGCTAAAAGTGACCCTTTAGATTAGTATGGAAAAGATGAATTATTCTATTAAAGTCATTAGGATAATTTGTTAACTATCTGGGGGGAAAGATACTGGATTGATATGTTACACCTGACAGCAAGATAAATTTCAGATGAACCAAAGATTTTAAATTAAACAATATGTAGTTTAATTTAACCTACAACGACCCCCCTGAGTGATACCCTGGAGAATTTTTTTAAATAGCTTCAGAGTGAAGAAGGTCTTTGTAAGAACACAACTCGGAGTAGCCTCTCACACCAGGATATTTACTTTCTTCCTCAAGAAGCTTGGTGACTCCTGCCTTCTGCGATGAATTCCAAATCCCTTCTCTGATTCTCACGGACTCTCAATAATCTGGACCAATCCAGTCTTGACGTCCTGCTTTCCCAAATAGATGCTAATTAAACCATGCTTCTCACATCCTTTCCACAACTGACTTCATCTCATTTCCTTTTTTCCTATACTATCTATGTACATCCTGGTTAACCTCTTCCTTCTCTATCGGTTTGTGATGTATTGGTTTGTGATGCTTTTGTTCACTTAAGTTTTTTATCGACACAATTGTAGACTTACATGTGGTTGTGATGTTTATTGATTAAATAATACTGAATACTGTGGACAGATATAAAATTCCTTACATCTAAGGAACAGAAAGACATAGGAGAGCCATAGGCAGGGGAATGACAATGTCAGACTCGCACACCGGATACCGTGACAATGGACTGGAAGATGAACTGGAGACAGGTTGGTTGAGTCTATGAAGTTTTTGCAGATATCCAGGTGAGAAAGAATGAAGGCTTTTTACTGATGACCCCTGATAGAGGCAGACCTGAAAGAAGTCAAGGAGGAAGAACCAACAGGGTTGGCAGGTGAATTGGACACCCCTGTGCTACCTCCCATCCTCATGGCCACCTCTTACTCTGGCCATTGAGGGAGGCTTCACTTCCACTCTCAGTGAGTGTGATACTGTTTCACACAGATTCACACAGAGGTAACCTGAGAGCGACTTACCTCGGCAGCTTAACACATCTCTTGCTTTCTGTTCTCAGTGCCATGCCCACAGGAGCCCGCCTGGCACCCATGTGTGCAGAGCCCAGATGTGAGGGAGTTAAGGGGCAAATTTGACAACCGAGGGTGAAACCTCTGGATCAATGCACCCCCTGTTCTTTCCCTAAGCAGAAAAACATTAGGGAGAATTCTATACCCTAATTTTGTAGGTGAAAGACTACAGTCTATAGTCATAGTGTTTGGTGTGCCAATGTGACATTGTCATTCCCCTGTTAATGGCTCTTCTACGCTGTCCTCAGAGAGTCCTGGCAGGTTGGGGTCTTGGTTTCCAAGGGAGCGACCAACATGAGGACATACCCTTGTACTGGCCATCCCTCTTCCTTAGTTTTTCTCTCCAGTAGCTCATGCCTATTCTGGGATGGCTGTCCAAATTCCCACATCCAAGCCCTTCACCTTTGCCTCAGGAGGACTGCAGGCTAAGTAGGCTGCTAACTGGGCATGGCTTGGGGAGTCAGGGAAGGAAAGCAGGCAGGGATGACTCCGGAGTTTCTTGTTTGGGTAACTAAACAGTATCTCACTTACTGAGAGTGGAATACAGGGTTTCTTTGTGTGTGGTAGAGGCAGGCAGTAGGGACAATGCCTGTCTTGCTACAGCTATTCCCATCACAGTGCCTGGTACATTGTAGGTGTTCAAAATACACTGAAGTTTTTCAAGCTAGTGGAGAAGAGAAGCAAATGGCATTGCTACTCTGTATTTGTATCTGTTATTAAGTATGTACTGAAATTTAGGCTGGGTTTTGGCCACAGAGCTGTGATGGGTGCTCTGGGTGCTAAGATCAAAAGAAGAGATTATGAGGGGTACCTGGGTGGCTCAGTCGATTAAGCATCTGACTCTTGGTTTTGGCTCAGGTCATGATCTCATGGTTCATGAGTTCGAGCCCCACATCGGGCTCCATGCTGTCACTGCAGAGCCCACTTGGGTTTTCTCTCTCTCTCTCTCTGGCAAACCCCCACTTGTACTCTCTCTCTCAAAATAAATAAACTTAAAAAAAGAGAGATTATGTCCTATCATCTATAGAATTACATTTTAGTTAAAAATATAACACATATATCACCATGAAATAATTGGGAGGATTTAAGAAGCTAACATACATTAGCAAGTTAAAAAAAAATCTATGTCTATAATCCACACCGAGTAAAAATTACTGGAGGAATAAAGATTAGTAGCAATCAAAGTTGGTTGAAGCCAACCTTACCATCTTAGATTAGATAACTTTTCTTAATTGCACATGGTTTTTACTAATAGCAATCAGAGGATTGCCATAGTTAGATCCGAGATTTTATTGTCAAGGTTTCCTCAGTCTCCTGTTGAAACTGAGAACTTTGTTTTGTACATCTGCTGATTCTTTCCACCAAGTCTCATCCAAGAGGTGAGTTTATTTCAAAACCTGGAAGTGAGTGTTTAAAACTCTGCAGGGGGCCAACAGGCAGCCATCTTTACTACCAAGTCATAGATGCATCACTTCCTCTTTAATGTAAAAGGAGATGAGTATATGAATGTTGGTATAATTCCACTACATTACTACTTTGTCCAGTGAAATGCAGAGTCATTTTTACAAATTTTTACTCGTTGTGAAATTGAGTAGGCTTCCGCTAAATTTCATTTAACCATGAATATCTTCGTGAGTTGAGGGTCACAGAAAAGATGGCCTGTACCTATAGGTGTGTGCACAAGTTCATAGCCAGTTCACCTCCACCTGTCCCATTCATTCCTGGCTGCATTCCTAGAAGATCGATGCAAGTGTCATGTGGGATAAGATCAAACTTCCTAATAAATTCCCACCAAACCACATTTGCTGGTTCTACCCTGTCTGTGACACTCATTAGTCACTCATAGAAGGGAACTGAAGTAGTTTGTTAAGTGTGCTCTGCAAAACGAATTCAGCTAAGGCCATCCCAGTTTCCAGGCTTGATTATTTATTCTAAAACTGTCCTACGCATTTAAATCGTTAGTATTTTGGGGCACCTGGATGGCTCAGCTGGTTGAGCGTCCAACTATGGCTCAGGTCATGATCTTACAGTTCATGGGTTCAAGCCCCGCATGGAACTCTGTGCTGACAGCTGGGAGCCTGGAGCCTGCTTTGGATTCTGTGTCTCCCTCTGTCTCTGCCCCCCCACCACTTGTGCTCGGTCTCTCAAAAATAAACATTTAAATAAATCTTTAGTATTCTGAGGTGAGTTTTTCTTTCTTGTTGCATTTCAGGAGATCAAGCGTCTGTTTTACCATCTTCTACTGAAGATGGCTCTGAAGATCCAAGGCACTTGGCACGCTTTTGTCTCCCTACCCCTCAGCCTCCTTCGAGCACCTCTTTTTAAGAAAATGCTCACACTAACAGCTACATTGGGTCCCATGCTTTGGGAAGAGGACCTAGATATCGTACCAAACGGCCAGACAGGCCCTCCTCTTAGTTTCTACCCTCTTTGTCGTCAAAAGTGTTTGTCCTTCTGTTTCCAGCCATTAGAGGGCAAGACTGCGACAGCTAACACATTTTAAGGCTTGTTTTGGGAGAGCCCGAGCAAAGCAAGTGCTTTTCCAATTATACACCATCTAATTCAATTTACATTTATTAGAGAAACTGCCAGCTATTTCATGTTAATATTGACATTTTTATAAGTACTTGCAATTAGAATTTAAGCTGAGAGTCCAATAAATCTCTTAGATGTTTTACACTTTTACTTTTCCTGTCTGTCTTCAAGCTTTGCAAAATATTTTTCAGAACACATTTGGAGGTCATCCCACCTTTGGGGAATTTATGCTGTGTATGTGAAACGGTTGGTCAGAGAAGAAATATTACAATTTGGCAAAGCAAATTGAGAACAACTACAGAGGTGCACTGGGTTCTGCAAAACACATGCAGGGTATGAAAATCAAAATTTTAACACAGATCAACTCAGCCATTAACTTTGCACTTTATATAAAACTTCATTCCCTGCGTTCTTTGACTAGCAAGTGCCCTGACTACATTTGGGAAACGTTATTTGAAAGAACATTTCCGGATTGCATGTAAAGTGCAGTTCTGTTTACCCATGTCTTTTGGTTTAGCATGTATATGTATTTGCAGAAACTGGCTGGCATTTCGAGAGTGACACATGTCTCTTTGAAGAGGTGGCAAGAGAGATAGATGTCCGCACGCTCAAGTCTTTTGTTCATCAAAGTGCACACTCTCTGTTTTATGTCTGAAGCAGGGCTCTAGAAAGTGAGACACTAAATGTACATATAATGCGCTCTTTGGTTTCTGAATAATAAATACTACCCACTTCAATTTGGAAGAAAGCCTGACAACACAGGTACAAGTATTTGTAAACACAGCAAACCTTGCATTATACCATCAAACTTCTTTAACGACATTTATTTCCACAGGCCAAATAAAAGCCTTACAAGTGGAAACACTTCTGAGGGGAAGGCAAATAGAGGTTTTTCCAAATGGGTGGAGGATACGGGAGGTAAGACTCTAGAATGTTTTCAGGCGGTGCGTCTAATGGATGTGCTGTGACCCTCCATAGTTCTCAACCTTAGCTACGTGTGGCATCACTTCAGGAGTTTCTAACAAGCCCAAAAGCTCAGGCTGCCCTCCAGATCGATCAGACCAGAGTCCCTGGTTGGAGGAGACAGGCATCGGGTTTGAAGCTCCCCGCAGGTGATTCCAGGGAGTGGCCAGGCTGGGAACCATCACCTTTGTGAAGATGAGCCAAGTAGCCCAGCAGAAGCGTGGAGCAGAGCCCCAGTGAGGACACAGCTGCAGGGTCCACTGACCCACAGTGAGGGGTGGGGTTGGGAGCAGATGAGCTCAGCGGACAGGTGGCCCGAGGACGCACCTGCCTGTGCTCTGGTGGCCCTGGGGTTTGACGCCCCTGTTGGGACCTTCCATCAGGAGTGCGTACTGCTTCCCCGGCTCAGGGCCATCTGGAGAATTGCTTTACAGTCCCGAATCTCCTCGCCTCCCTAACCCTCTGCTCCGGCCAAGCTGTGCGGCTCACCAAAGAGCAAGCCTCAGGCTCTCAGGCTTTTGCACACACTCCGTTCCTGTGGTCCTCTTGACCCTCACCCCTGCCTTAATCTATACCCGTCCTTAAAGACTGAGCGCCCACGTGGGCTAGGAAGCCTCCCGCAACGAGCCCCACTCTCCCAGATTGCCTTCCTCACCTGAATTCTCAGACTGTGTCCACATCATTATTTTGCTAATTAAACATGTCCCAGCCAACGACAATTTCTGTGCACTGCATTGAGCTATTGCCTCTCTGTTTGTTGGTGGCAAGCTTTTCAAGGTTGATTCTTCTGTTGCTAGCCAGGCTGTTAACAACTAGAAAGACAGTGGGGTGTTTTACACTCATTGTAAACGGTCCCCCCCCTCACCACCCCTGCCCCAAACTGGAGCTGCTCCTTGTGCATGGTCAATGCTCAATAATACTTGCTTCTTGACTTATCGCCCACTTGGATCTCTGCATTTAGCCTTGAACTAACTCACCTATCCACATACTTGGAGTCCTTCTCTATTTTGCATTTTGTGAGCTAATTTTTTTCAAAATGTAGAAGTTTCAGGATCCCATGTAAATATGCCTCCTGTGCTTTAAATCTTGAGTGTCTCCTCAGTGCTCCTTAATAGAGCCTGACCTCACCTGCCCACATTGCTGGACTCAGCTCTTCCGTCCTCCCTCTGCTCAGCTTCCTTGTTCTCCCCCTAGGCCTACTGTGCTCCCTCCTCCCACAGGACCTTCGCAGGTGCTGTTCCCTAAGGTTGGATGCTCTTCCTTCTCTTTCCCTCCAGATCTTACTTCTCTGATCTCCAACTGGCCAACTGCCTCATTCTGTGCCTGGACAGTGCCATGTCTCTGCATTGTAGGACGTGACACAGTTACTATTTCACATGCATTTGTGTGGTGGGGATTAATGCCTGTCATGCTCATAGGACTCTGAACTCTAGGAGGATAGACACTGAGTATATTTTTGTTCTATGTTTTATCAACAGTTTCTATTATTGTGCCTGACATACAGAAAGGACTATCGATGTTTACTGAATAAATGAATGATGAATGGATGGATGAGTCAGTAGTGTAAGGAGAAAAACTGGAATGTATGACTGTACTCTTGGTTTTGAAAACCAGAAGCAGGTAGCCATAGTTTGGTGCCATGTCACAGTGGAAAACAGAGGAGGGCCCCTGTGCTCTGTCAAGTGCCTGTCATGCTCACATCACCTCTGCAGTCTCCTTAGGACCTGCAGTCCTTGGTGACTCTGTGGCAGGCAGAATAATGGGCCCTGAGGATGTCTACACTCTAATCCCTGGAACCTGTGAATATGGTATCTCATGCAACAAAAGGGATTCTGCAGACGTGATTAAGAGGGAGATCATTCTGGATTACGTGGGTGAGTGCAATCTAATCACACAAATCCTCCAAAGTAGAGTGCCCTCCTCAGCTGGGCTAAAGGGATGAGATGGAAGGTGGAGAAGGAGAGATCTGTAGCAAGTGAAGGGATCAAATCACCACTGGTTGCTTTGGACAAAGGGGATCACATTTTAAAGAACGTGTGCTCGTGGGAGCACCAGCAGGAAAATGGGATCTCAATCCTCCAACCACAGGACATGGATTCTGTCTTCCCTGAATGAACGAGAAAGGGGGGTCTTCCCTTCGGACCCCCAAAAGGGGATGCAGCTCTGCCAACACCTTGATGTTAGCCCAGGAAATCCGTGCCACACGTCAAATCTGCAGTCACAGCAGAAATTTCTGTTGTTGAGGCCACTGAGCGCATGGTCAACCATCACAGCGGCAATGGGAAGTTAACACAGGCCGTGTCTGTGTAGGTTGCTCTGTCCTGTCCCATCCATCTGCCTACCCCGTCGACCAGAGAAGAGAAAGGACTTGTCTGGGGGCAGCCAAACATGATCTATGAGGCAGCTGGACAGACTGACCAACTGGACAAATCAGGGTCACTCAGGGCCTTGCATTTGAGCAAAAGAGAAACCCCAGGCGCCACCGTGGGAGCAGCAGACGAAGCCACTGATGGAGGGGAGGAGGGGAGCGAGTGGCTGAAGTGTGTCACGGACAGAATCACAGGAGAGGAAGCTGGGGATCCCCGGGCAGCCCGCTGCCAACCTTACTTGGTGGTGAGCCCTGGATCCGATTCCCAGCCACGTCTCGTGTCCCGCCATGACACGGGGCTTCACTCTGCTCCTGGTGCTTCTCAGGGACTGGGCTCTGGGCTCCACCTGGCATGTCCTGGTCTTTGCTGGCAGTCGTGGTCATTTTGTGCTCATTACGGGACACGTCCTCATAATTAGTCCTGAGGCACCCTGAGGGCATCTGAGCTCCTTGTAACTCACGTGGCCTAATGCAACTTCCTCACATTTGGGGTTTGACACTATCCATGCAGCCTCTCTGGGCTCCCCTTCTAAGCCTATAAAAGGGGGTCAAGGGGTGGGAACTAATTCCTACACCAGGAGGTGTGAGAGGATGCTGGGAGATGAATGCACCAACTTGAGGAGAGTGCACCAACCCATGACACCCCACATGCTAGGCTGTGGCTATTTGGTGGCATCTTGAGCAGGGGCTGGAGGCTCTCCGTTCTTCCCTCGGCCTTTTCCCCAAGAACCCATCTTGTTTTCAACTCTCCTGCCCCTCGCCACCCTGAGCCCATCATCTTGTCTGTTTGCCGGAAGCTCCCGGGGCCACTCCCGGTGCTGCTAACGCCCAGAAGGGGTCTTCGGTTCTGGCAATGCCCACGACCACTTCTGACACGCCTCAGGACAAATGGGTTTCAGAAATGTTTCTCTCAGGTCGAGGCTCCTTGGTCCTCTGCACCTCTCTCTGCACAGCAGGAGGGAGCATTTGGGGCCTGGCTCACCTTTGCTCTCCACTCCTTGGAAGCCGGGAGCGTGCTGTTCCCGTGACTTCACAGCCCTGTGCCTACAGCTGCTTAGGTTTCCAAGTAAATAAACACGGACAAATATATGCCAGGGGGCTGGGATCAAAACGTGCTTCCAGCTGCTGGGAACACAGAGAGAAGCAGTTTCCTTGGAAACAAATTCCCAGGGGAAGGGGCCTAGTGCGGCCATTTGAGATCTGGGTGGAGGTGGACCTCTCGGTTCAGGACACGGCCCAGCGTGGCCTGGGCCATGGTGGGGGGACAGCAGCCCCTGTCTGTAGCAGCAGTAGTCTTTTTAGGCCACATGGAGCTAGCGGATGAAAGCATCAACGCTTCAGCCGTTTCTGGAGACTTTTAGCTTTCAGAGCCCTTCTGTGTAGAATGTTTAATTCATTCTCCCGGCAACTCTGTGATACAGGCAAGGGAGGTAAAATATCCCCATTGTACAGATGAGAAAAGCAAGGTTCATGGAGGCTAAATTGCTGGCAGGGTCACCCAGCTAGGCTGCCATGTCAGCCTGCAATCATAAGCCAAATCTGAACTAGTCAGAGACAGAGTATCATTTTTTTACTTCCAAAAATTCAGAAAACATAGCTATTTACTGAAATACTTAAAAAGCAGCTCATCCAAATCCCTTTATTTGTTTTCTTTTTCTAAGAAAATGATGCTTTAGAGACAGAGGCAAAGCCTGAGGTTTCCATCACAGGACAGCCTCAGCTGGTCAGGGCCGAGTGGAAATTTCCAGAAATGGGTGTTTCATATATACATTTCCAAAGCTAAAGGACAGTTAGAGTCCAAAACGTACAAGCAGATTAAAATGCATAGCTCTCTGCAAAACCTTTGCTGACGCTGGCCAGTTTTCAGACTTCTCCAGAATCCAACAGGGCCAACATGATTCACGGAATTCTTTATGAATTAAGAAGTTGTAAATTATGCATCTTTTTTTTTTTTCTAACCATGCATTACTTTCTACACTTCACAACCAAGCCGAATAAACAGTGTCACAGACACATTTTTCTCCCCGGGAAAATCTTCCCTCCCTGTTCCTCGAATGGAGGACCGTCTAGCGGAAGGGCCCTCTAGTGAATTTGCAGTAAGCGTTGGATAAAGGAGGCCGGCCTGATATTTTTTGGACTTTGAAAGTGCAAAGTGGGATCCCTGCAGAACATTCTACCACGAACCTTTCTAAAGCCAGGTTTTAGGCAAAGAGCAAGCTGTGAAAATGCCAGGGCGAGAAATCCATTTGCAGGGAAATTGGGCAACTGGAAAAGGGAGTGGCTTCCGCAGGCACGAGATGCTGTCTCTCACTTGTAAATCACAACAGTTGCTTTTCATTAGCGGCCATTCATTCTTTCATTAGCCATGTTCTGGGCGCCAAGAATCTCCTTGCCCTGGAAATAAAGGGGCCTGGACACGAGCTGGAGAAGAGAGAGGGTCATGTGCTGGGATGTACCCACATGTACCCAGGCTCAGCTCTGTCTCACCCCATGATTCTAAAAGCAAAAGACAAGGAGGCACCTCTGCACTGGGCAGCCAAGTTTCTGGGTCTGGACAAAGGGAAATGAGCCTAAGGGACGTGCCTTGTCATGGCGTGGCTGCCATACATTGAATCTGTATCTGTTCTAGTAATAAGTTATTCAAATTGTGTGTGTGTGTGTGTGTGTGTGTGTGTGTGAATACAAGTGAAGCATGGTTTGGAAAGACACAGAAACTTCTAGAAAATCTGTTTCCAGATAATATGGGAAATAGCTCTGAGATGCTTGAAAATTTGGGGAAAAGGTGATCACAGCTGTGTCTCTGTAAAGATGCGTCAGACAAAACGCTTTTGTTCAAAAAGCATCGAACTTGGCCTAGGCCAGTCCTCTTCTGCCTTTGCCAGGCAGGAAGTAAAACATAAGGTCCAAATGATCAAATGATACAGGTGTGGAGTTGGGGGCCCCGGCCTCTGACCCACGCCCAGGCCCCGGCCCTGTTCTTACACCTGTGAAAACTCCAGGGACTCTGCAAATCCCATGATCCCTTTGCCCTTTCCATTTTCTCCCAAACCAGCCAGCATCACGAGATGATACTATTTCACCCCCAACCCGGGGCAGGCTCAGAGGCTCTGGCCCTCTGTCAGCTGTATGCTAAGCAGCTCCATGAGGCTCAGGGCCAGGAGCTGAACTGCCTGAATTTTGGCAACTGGATAAAGCAAGTGGCTTCGGAGTGCTGGGATCTGGAATAATGTGGGCACATCAGTGGACCCATTTTGGGCCAGCTCCATGACTCTGTGCGTGCATGCTCGGGAGAGGTCCCATCACACAGCCACGCCTGCCTCCTCCTCGGGTGTGGGTCCACCCTGCATGTCCCCTCCAGGGACAGTGGCCTCCTCACAGCTGCCCTCCAGCCCACTGAGACACGACACCCTCTTCTGGGTCAAACAAGTGACCACCCACTCGCCAAAATGCGGGCAGGCTCTGAAAGGGGACAGTTTTATTTCAAGGGTTTAATGGGACCAAGGAAATGAAATAAAAGTTTCAGCTATTAAGAAAAAGAGGGGGGGGAAGGGGGAAATAAACCGTCTTCTTCCAAATAAACAAATGATCCTTTGAACAAGAAAAGAGTCTTCTAACTGGGTCAGGCTGGGGCCAGGTCATGAAGGAGTCACACATCCCGCGGCCCCCCACTCTGGTCCTTGCTCCCCTGGTTTCTCCCTCTGCTGCCTCTGCTCTGCTGCCGGGGGCCTGCCAAAGAATGACATGAGCTCATCGGGACACAGGCCAGGCCCAGGACACGGGGCTTCCCTTTGGAAAGGAGGCCCCTGCAAATCTCTAAGGGTAGAATTCCAGGCGGGGAAATTTCCCCAAAATCTCTCACATCACAGCATAAAGGCAGCATAAGATTTGCTTCCACTACCAACTTTCAACACTTGATGGGTTTTTGATTTTTTTTTAAATCTAAACCATGATTTTTTTTTCTCTCCTGTTTACAACCTCTCTGGCAAATGATTACAACTTACTGTTTGTGTAAATATGCAGACTATGTTATGTGCCATGATTCACGGGATGGCAAAAACCTGACAGGCTAGAAAACCCTACAGAATTGCTCCCAACTTCCATATTAATATGTGTTTGTTATTTAGTAAGTAGAATGCTACTTAGGCCTCTAGTATTTCAGCCCCTCCTCTGCGTGCCAGGGACAGAGATGGAACTCTGATCCTATCTTGTCCTCAAAGAGCTGATAACCGGTTGGAGGGTAGGAGAGAAGTTAAGACATGATATCACTCAGAGAAATGTTATCACCAGCACAGAATTTTCTGGGAGCACAGAGGAAGAACATCAAGACCTCCCTGTACGGCTGTGTAGCCTGTGCACTGCATAACTGCGGGGTCACCATCCCGCAAACTCCATTTTCAATAGAGCCCTGTGGAAACTTTGTGTGAGGAGGCAGTGAGACTTCCCGGCCAGATACAGTCTAGAGCAGGAGGGACTCCTAGAAAGGCGGGAGGGGCCTGCCCAGGGAGGTCTACAGGCTGATCACATGTCACATCCCCGCTGGGAGACGGGCTCAGGTTTCCCATGAGGATTCCAGAGAAAGAGCACTCAGGACAGTGTGTTTGACTTGGGGTCATTCGTGTTACTTCCCAGGTCACTTAGAGAAACTGGTGTCGCTCATGGGGCTTTATATGATCTGTTGTCTCCAACCCTTACCTATCCGAATTCACCTCCTGCCACTTTCCTGTCCCCACCTGTCACTCAGCCACACTGTTCTCCCCGCTGATCTCTGAATGAGCCACACATGTGCCCAATGCAGGCCTCCGTCCAGATGCCCCTCCTTGTGGGGCTGTGTCTCTCCCCTCCCCCCCTGCTGACCACCTGACCGACTTCATCTTCTATTTCGACGGTGCCTCAGATGCCACCTCCTCACCGTCTTCCTCACGCCCTCACTGACATCCCAGCCAGTCCCCCACTGCCCCCCCTGGATCCCCACGTCCATGTTTTTCCAAAATCACTTTTCACCTTCCAATGGACTGTGGCTCCAGTTATTACCTACATTAATGTTTAGAGAGCAGGATTCATAAAACTCATTCCCAGAGTTAGGGTTTTTCGGCATCTTCTGCTATAACGTGCTTCTAACTTTCTTAGTATCGGGACCGAGTCAGAAACCACAACATTCTTTGGTTAAATGGAATATGCCCCGTCATTTTCAAAAGAACATATAAATGGTAATCAAGAGCCAATGCAAGCTACGATAATCCAAGTAGACATTATTCCTCTAATGAGACAGGAAAATCAAAGGGATCCCATGAAAGAAAAGGCTATTTTTCCCTCTTAGCTTCTTTTTCTGCTTCTCTTCTTGCTAGGACCTGCCCTACCACCCTGCACATGCCTTACCTTAATGCATGTCCCCCTTGTAAGGGACAAAGAGATAATGGTATCTCTGGCGTTTTCCAGCAGAGCAGATGATATCTAAGGAATGACAGGGCAGAGGTATCACGTCCCTGTTCCAGACCACAGGCACTAGGTATCTCCACGCCACGACCCCTGGCCTCACGGAATGAGTGACTAATGAAGGATGTGTGGACCCCGTCTTATTCTGACAAGATTCTGTATGTTTGAGAGGACACACACCAGACTGTAATCGCCAATAAAACCACAGAGCCCACACAAAGCAAGACTCCCTCTACTTCTTTCCAAATCTCCTGGATGCTCCATCTGTATCTCTTTCTATATATATCTTCAATAAACTCTGCTTTCGCCTCCTGCTGGCTTGCATTTGATTTCCATCCTGTGTGAAGCCAAGGACCCTCTTGGTTGATTCTAGGGGACCCCCCCCACCCCACCACTGGGTCTTCAAACCTGACTGGACTGAATCAGTAATAAGTGGCTCTGTACCCTGAAAATGTACTTGTCACTGAATAAAAAATATATAGCCATGTTCATAACATGTAGTTTAAAGCAAAAGAAGAGAGTTTTTGCCATCAAAAAAAATTTTTTTAAAGGTAAGAGCCATTTAAAAAATATTTCATTAAAGCATTAGGTAGTTGAATACATGCTGAATGGTGACCAGGCTTAGTTTCTGGTCTTGGCCCATCGATGAACGTGTTTGCTTCACAACAGATAAGACACAACCTCTGTACATCTCCATTTTCTCAACTCTGCTTCTGGATTTTAACACTTGGAAGTGACATCATGCAAAATGCTCCCATCCCCCCAACACGTGCTTTTGTTACACCTTTAAAAATTAAATGAGGAAAGAGAAGCTTGACCACTGGCTGAAATTGTGAGTAACAGTACTTCAGCTCCAAGGATGCTCTGTAGCCTGACAGCAGTGGCCATGGGCTCTGTGTCCCTGTCGAACCCTGGGAACAGATTTGTACTGCCCCCTCATGACTCTCTTCTCCTGCGGTGCCCGACAGCCCAGGATGGGTCTGGGCGACCCCAACAGAGTCCCTGAAACACACAGACCAGGATTTTCCCTTCTTTACCAGCAGATCTCCGCTGCTCAGCAAGCTTTTGTTGACCTAGGTCACTAATAGGTGACAAGTGTACTTTAACCCTGTTTCCGGCCCTCCATTTTTGTTCCCAACTCTGCACTATGGAAACAATTAACAGCCCCACAGAGCTGAGGGTCCCCAAACAAGGTCCAGAAAGAGCAGCCAGTTTCTGCCAAGACAGCCTGATTCTGTGGTGCTGTGGTGGCAAGAACCTGGCCTTGACACCGGTTGACCCGTGAACAGTCAGTCACGGCTGCACCCGCGTCCTTTAAGGAACCTCAGGTCTCATCTGAAACACCCCTCTCTCAAAGAACTGCCATGGTAGCCCGTTGTACCCCTGAAGAGAGACCCCAAACACATCTTGACAGCGCCTATCAGGGTTCCCTGGGGAAGGTTACTTCTCTGGGCTCTAGCACTAAAGACAAACCAAGAAAAACCAGAGTAGAAAGCCATTTGAGATGTTCATATAGGATCTGGGTCATCTGGGACAGTGAGCTTTTTTCCCTGGCAAAAACTTCCTCCCTTAGGAGAGGGTCACGGGGGTGCCACGAGACAGCCACGGGGGTGCCATGGGGAGGAGAGTGGAGCCTCCCAGCCTCGAGGGGCTCGCCCGGGGTGGGGCCCCTCTTCGATGCCACAGGACTTACCAGGTAGCGTTCCTCCTGCCTCATGCTGGGGGTGCGGATCATGTGATTCTGTTCCCCTCTCCAGTCTCCAAATCGACGGAAAAAATAGTTAGATAAAAACCGGTTGACGGGGTCTCTAATGATGTTGATGTAGACAGGCTGGTCTCCTCCAAACCTAACACACGCACACAAACATGGAGCTGGTTACGACCCGTCACTTCTGGAGGAAGACAAAGCCCCCTTGGACACCGTTTCCCCTCGGGCCACTTATTCTGATCAGAGGACCCAGTCTAAGTACCGGTGAACAACAGTCAGCAAGCAGGGGTTTCCGAGCGCCACGTTATTATGCGCGGGAAATGACTGTGCAGGGGCCTGCCGGGGCAGGGAGGGCTACTCCTGACCAGCACCGTGCAAAAGGCTGTATGTGTCGGCAGGGAGGTGTAGACGTGCTCTCGTTTTTTCACGAGGCTGTGGGTTCCTGGGGGTGGTGGCACGCGGTGGTGGGTTTTGCATTCCCAGGGCCCAGCACAGACGCCTTGGCAGGTGGCTGGCCCTCGTGGAACGTTCGATCAGTTCTGACTGCCTCGCTGGGGGACACAGTGCTTATTCTATATTCTAAGTCCAGCGGTCTCAGGCAAGGTGCTCTGCAGAAAGCGGATAATACAAGCCAACGTTTATGAAACACACTCCACATTTATTAAATCACCTTCTTGTAAACCTTTTGTGACCGCCGCACAGAAGACTCACAACATCTCCATGGAGATGATCTCCATAACCACCCCCATCTGCACCCGGGCAGGGAGAGGGTGAGTGATTTGTGGCTGAGCCAGGATACAAACCCAGGCAGGCCTGGCTCTAGAATTTGTGCTCTGAACCACGGAAAGAAGATTCCAGAGCTGAGAAAAATAATCAAAAAGGGGGCATTACAAGCACAACAAAAATCTGTATAATTATCCTCAAATGAAGGTAGGTGGTTTTAGATAAAAATAAAACAAGTATCTAGGTGTTTCATTTTAATGCCTTCCACAAAGGTATTGGACAAATGCTCTGACTGTGGCAAGGCCTTCCCAAGGCAAAATGATCAGGTTGGCTGAGCTTTTCTTAAGACTTCCTCCGGTTTTTCTTTGACCCGCCTGCAAGCAATGGCCCTGAGGGGCCTGGGAGAACGCTCCAGACTCTGGGCATAGCTCACTCTGGGCACCTCCTGAAAGACCCTGTGACCCTGTGGCCTTCTGGTGAGGACGACTGGACATTCCGTCAGGGGTCAGAAAAAGCTCTGGGAAAACAAACTGACATGTCCCTGTCCCACCGCTCTCTAGCTGGCCAACTCTGTCGCCTTGCAAAATCCAGCCCAGACACACAGTCACAGCAATCCTGTCCCATCCCGTCAGTCCCTCTCTCCAGCACTGTGTGTGCAGGTCTGCATCTCCCGTCAGCTTCCGGCCTCCTCGAGCCGGCAATGATGCCACTTAGCACAGTGAGTGGCACACATAGTAGGTGCTCAACCAGTGAAGACTTGAATGCCTGGGTGTATGCTTCTAAATTTATGGGTTTCTGCCGATATCACAGGGCTCCACTGGAGAGGAAAGTTGACATAACAAGTCACCAATCCTTTGTTGTATATTAATTCATATAATGTCCTCAGTCTATTTGCATTTTGATTAAAAAAATTTGTGTTAACATTTATTCATTTTTTAGGGACAGAGAGAGACAGAGTGTAAGCAGGGCAGGGGCAGAGAGAGAGAGGGAGACACAGAAACCAAAGCAGGCTCCAGGCCCCAAGCTGTCAACACAAAGCCCGATGCAGGGCTTGAACAAATGAGCTGTGATATGTGACCTGAGCCAAAGTTGGATGCTTAACCAACTGAGCCACCCAGGTGCCCTAACCTACCTGCATTTCTAAAGAGAATCTTCAGAGAGCAGAATCCAAAGGTACAAAAGGAAATGACTCTCTAGTGGTGGAGTTTCAGGCACCAGGATGTGTGACGGATATTCTGGACCCCTTGACCTCTCCACATTGGAAAACTGAATAGGGTTAGCCACGCCAAAATGAACCTTGTCAGCGCCCAGATGTGCACGAGGTGACCTTCATGCAGCTGGAGGCGCAATCCGTCTCATCAGTCAGCTGTGCCAGACCAGCTAATTACTATCATCCTGGTGTTTATCTTCTTCTTTTTAATTAAATTGAGTTTCATATCTATGATAAGCAGCAACTAAAGTAATAAAGCTATGGAGTAGGAAGACAAAGCACGCGTACCAGATGTGAATGCAATGCGGCCCTCAGCAATCATATCAAGCTTTAACAAAAACCTCAAGTGTAGTCTATCTTCGTGTGAAGAATGGCTATTACTGCCCATTAGCAGACCTGCCCAATCATGCGAAGCAAGGCACAGCTCCCCCTTGTGAGATGGCTCTCAGTCTGGCCACAGCCATCTTCCCCTGAAGGCTATAGATTGACAAGGCTTCTAGAACATGGGTGACTTGCTCCTAGTTGCAAGCCATAGCCCAACGCAAGATTTCCAGAAGACTTTTCCAAAACAGAAGTTTTAGATGGTTTAGGAATTTATTGTCAAGTATCAGATAATATAATACCCACTCTCTTGAAATTTCTAACTGTAGAGAGAGCTCCCTCCCAAACTGGTAACATTAGGGTGGCATGTCAGTTACACCAAAGAAGCCAGAATACCACCCATGCCTCCCCCTCATCCCATCCTCTCTCAAGGTCACTTTCTCCTCCTCCTACAATTTTTGGTTCTAATCAAAATTCCTGGTACCCTTAGAAGGTCTCCCAGGCTCCCAGGCTCCCAGGCTCCCAGGCTCCCGAATGTAGTGCTGCTGGTCTCTGCCAGAGAGAGAAGGCTTTGCAAGCCCACCCAGCCTCAGTCCACACAACAGTCTGCCTTATATTTTCAACCCTGAAGAGAAGATATCCAGAGCCTTCCGGTGAAGTCCATCTTCCTGGCCAACCTGACAGGTGAGGAGTCTTTGGTACACCCAGCCAAAATCCCCAATCTTCCTTTATGCACACTTCCTTTTGTTGATCCACTCAACATAAAGAACTAGCTTCTCTTTATGTTTGTGTCTGGTGTTTTGTTTTGTTTTGTTTTATACATTTAAGCCTTTTCGGCTTCAATTTTAATGCCTGTAAATTCTTTTGTGCATATTTCTTCTTGAAAATTCCTTTGCCAGTTGTCTTCAGACTTATTTCCTTTTACTTTTTAATCTGTACTACTCATTTGGTCTTTATGAAGCTCTAAAAAATTGTGTTGACCAAACTGAGGGTAGGTTCTGCATTGTGCCTACATCCTAGAGCAGAGGAGACAGGCCATATTTTGTTTTTCACTTAAGAACACACTCTCTTGTCCCTTGGTCACCACAACAGCTACTGCATATGTGAAGAAGCTCTCTTTTAAGTCATTCTAAAGACATTTCCTAAGGCAAATCCTAAGCCATTTACAATTTCCTTGACTTCTGTTCAAACATCATCTTTACCAACTCTTTAATCGCCCCTGTGCGTCTCCTTCTGACCATCTGCAAATTGATCATATTCTTCTCATTTCTGTGTTTTGATGAGAAGATGAAGATCCAAGGCAGGATGTAATTCTCGAGGAATGGTAACTGCATGGTTCTCACTTTTTTCCACGCATTTCTAAATAGCTCATTCTGAGAATGTTCTTCTGTATGTGCCCCTCACTGTTGCCTTAATCCATTAGCCCACAGCATCAGCTGCCTCTCCAACAGCTATGCAGAGCAGGTGGGTAAGAATGTTAGGCATGCTTTCATCAACTTGCTGACGATAGTCTGCCTAGACTATTACCTCACGGAGTAAACAGTGACTTACGACCCCAATTGTTCTGGGGATTTAAGATTGTTTTGTCCTCCTATTATGGTTATGTCCTCTAGGGCTGGGAACACTCTTTGAAAGTATGTCTTCTTTTGTTAATTGTGGTAAAATATACATAACATAAACATTTTAAGTGCACAGCCAGCCCCAGAACTTTCTCATCATCCCAAACCCAAGCTCTGTATAGCCCTCCTCTCGGCCCCTGGCAATTTCCATTCTACTGAAAGTGTATCTTCTTTTCACCTCTGGCCTAAAAGTAGGGGTTATCTCTTGTGCTGTTACCTACATTCAAAGATGATAAGTACCCCGTGGCTAGGAGCCTGGCTTTGATCCCTGGGGAGGAGACACTTTGAAGTGACAGAAAGGCCACCATGGAAAAGGCTGTGATTGTTTGGGGGGTAGGGGGAGGAGCTGCCTGCACGCAGGAGGAGGAAGGGAGGGATGCTTATTTACTGGTCCTCTGCTGGAACGGGGCCGAAGCCCCACTCTCTTTCCTCACAACCTGAGACAGTGGGCACTTTGGACCTCGGCCGCCCAGGAGAGGACCTCACTTCACAAAACACGAGCGGAAAAGACTGAGCCGCCTCTGCTCTGGGGCGTGTCCTGAGGGAAGAGAGGTGGACACATATGCTGAGGGGAACGTGGAGACAAATGTGGGTGAAGGGAGGGGCGGCTGGGACACTGGAGTTTGGGCTCCTGCGTGGAGACAAGGTGACTCCACAAGAGGGAAGGTCATCCGTAGCGTGCAGTGAGGCTCAAGGAAAGTCCAGAGGACACGTCTCTCCAACGGGCCAACAAAGCCCGTGGGCGTACGTGTCCCCCGAGGAGTGGCATCCACGCAGGGGAAGAGGAAAGTGAGAAGAGGGTGCCATTTTCCCAAGATTAGTCCCGCAGTGTTTAAACAGGATGAAATGATGTTTCAGGAGGGAAAGAAAGTGTTCAACAGCTGCTGACCTCAACTGTTATCGGGGTGTCTTCTTCAAAGGTGAAGATTTGTCACCGTTACTAAAGATTTGCCGGGCACGGCATGAAAGTGGTGAGAGTGAAATGAGAGTGAAAACAAAGTCAACATTTAGACATAAGATGTGGAAACCCACTGAATTATGGAATTAGTTAAGATCTGATTTGTTTTGTTAAACAGTGCCGTCGGAGGACAGCCTTTGTTCCACGCCGGTAATGAAGACTTCGCTTTAAGGGAAGAGAGAGCGTGTCCCCGGAGCCGCTTCTCCAACATCACACCCCGCCTGCTTCTTGAGTGACTGATTTATTTTTAAATGTTTTGCTTTTGTGAGTTGGTGTTGGCATTGGAGCCACCATCTGAGATAAATAAGGAAAGAGAAGCAGAAGCAAAGGAGGGCGAGGGAGTCATGAATGAGAAATGAAGAATCCTATGAATAAAGGGTTCTGAGACGTGGTGGTTTGAAATTGGTTGGTGTACTGATCTGGCCTATAATTTGCTTGGACTATCTTGACAGCACCTTGCTCAGACACGTCAGATGGCACATGTCTGATGTCTTCTCTGCAAAACCCAAGTTAGGGGTTGTGGGGAGGCCACAGGTTACTGCCCCCTCAATCCCCCCCAAAATACTTGCAAACAAAGTGGAGGCAAGGGGGAGACAAGCTGAATCGTCTGTCCCGGTCTGTCAGTGTGTGGATCTAAGCTGCACCTGAAGAGATTCGGTTCATGCCCAAAGGCTAAAATTTTTCAAAAATTATAATTTTCTCGGTTAGCTCAACCGCCGGGAATGGACACATTAGACCACAGTACACAAATATTACAAATCCTCCTAAAACATCACAACAAAGAATAGCATCTTTTAGGCCAAGGTCCTTCCGGCTCAATTCTCCAGGTAATCCCATTGGAAAACATTTGTCCTGACCAAATTTTTAAGCAGTTCAAAAACTGCATGAAGGAGCGCTCTAGTGGAAACCCTCACAAATCCCAACTGGCCCGAAATTTCTGCTGAGTTTGGAGTGTTTATCTCCTTTGGCAGGAAGCCTTCCCCGAAGCAACGATGAAAACATCAGTTTGGTCTGATAACTATTGCTTTCTATGGTTGAATTAGTAAAACTGGACGTGGTGAAGTGGTCCTTTTAGGTCTAAAAACAGAGAAGGAACAGAGCAAGATGCCTAGAATGACTCTAATCACCAAAAGCATTTTGCATCTGTCAGAGGATCTACATTTCAAGATAGGAATGTGGGGCGCCTGGGTGGCTCAGTCAGTTAAGCCTCCGACTTCGGCTCAGATCAGACGTGGGTTCGAGCCCCGCATCAGGCTCTGTGCTGACAGCTAGCTCAGAGCCTGGAGCCTGCTTCCGGTTCTGTGTCTCCTTCTCTCTCTGCCCCTCCCCCTCTCATGCTCTGTCTCTCTCTGTATCAAAAATAAATAAAACATTAAAAAAAAATTAAAAAAAAAAGATAGGAATGCCATAGTTAATGGGGGACAAAAAGAAATCGGGGCAATTTGTTTTGGTATAATGCCGCAGCTTTAGGAGTTCAGAACATGTATGTGCACAAGGTGTTGGGAGAGACGTGGCTTCCGTTCTTATGTTCTGCTCACCAGCAAGTGTGTTGCCGCATGTTAAGGACGTAAGGAAGATTAGAAACAAAATACCAACAAAGAACATTTAGTTGTGGTATCAATTTTTCTCTTAATAACCTCATTATCTTGAAAGAAGGCAACCATATGGCTGTAAGGGATGAGCGTGGTAGGTTTCTTAAGAGTAACGTAATTATCTCTTTGCCTTACCATTCAAAATATAGAGCTTATTTTCAAAAGCACGGGAAAGCCCTCTTAACAAGTTCCAACTTAGTTGTTCTCCTGTTCGTTGTATGCTGGCGGCTTGCGCTGTATGCCCGTGCATGGGGGGGGGGGGGTCTCGTCCCTAGTGCCCTGGCTTTGTGTGGGTGGGGCGGCGGCAGAGGATGTGACTGCTCCCGCAGATGGCATAGGATTGTTAAAGGAGCAGAGGTGCTCAGGCCAATCTCCCCCCCCCCCCCGCTTAAAGCCCTTGACTGACATCCATTTTTGCTGCACTTATCCTTGGGGCTCCCATCTCCAGATTCCTTTGGGTCCCTCTCTTTGTCCGGTTTTAGCTCATGCTGATCCCTGTGTGGCCAACACCCTTCCCCTTTGTCTATAGCTGACCTGTCCCTTATATCCCAGCAGCGATGGCTCCTGCTCTGGATGTCCCTTCCGGGAGGTAGGGTCCCACCTCCCCCGCGGGAGACGCCATGACTCTCTCTCCCAAAGTCCATCCCACTTTGCTGCCATTCTTCCTTGATGAAAAACAACAGACCCTTACCCTAAAACAAGGAAAACATTTCTAGTTCATTGAGGAAGTCGCAGTCCTATGTCAGGGTACAGAACACAGAGGGTCCCCAATAAAAGATGTGTTTAACTGAACAAAATGGAACAGAGGATGGAGAAATCGGCATGAGCCGGGCCCTCTCTGCAGACACTGTGGAGCCACACAGGAACTCAACTGTAGGCTCAGATTGAGGCTTCCACAGGGGCTCCTGGGTGGCTCAGTCAGCTAAGTGTCTGACTTTGGCTCAGGTCATGATCTCACAGCTCAAACGGGAGTTTGAGCCCCGTGTCAGGCTCCATGTGGACAGCTCAGAGCCTGGAGCCTGCTTTGGATTCTGTGTCTCCTCTCTCAAAATAAAATAAAGGGCTAAGCAGTTGCCAGAGACAATGTGTCATTTCTAATACACAGTCAAATAGACACACAACCTGGATGGGAAAAAAAAAGTCACAGGTTATGCAGGAATTCCAGCTGAAAATTAATAGGAAGATATGAGGAAAAATGATTATTGAGATATTATCAGAGGCAAGATTACTCGTAACAATCGCCTTCATAAGCAAAATAGGAATATATGTTTCAATTTTGCTCAAGTATAAACTGCTATAATTTATTAAGAATTATCTATTTTGGGGGTGCCTGAGTGGCTCAGTTAGGTGTCTGACTCTTAGTTTTAGCTCAGGTCATGATCTTGCACTTCATGAGTTCAAGTCCTGCATTGGGCTCCACACTGATGGTGTGGAGCCTGCTTGTGATTCTCTCTCTCTCTCTCTCTCTCTCTCTCTCTCTCGGCCCCTCCCCATGTGAGCTGTTTCTCTTCTCAAAATTAATTTTAAAAAACTTTAAAAATCTGTTAAAAAAAAAGAATGATCTAGGGGCGCCTGGGTGGCTCAGTCGGTTAGGCGTCCGGCTTTGGCTCAGGTCATGATCTCGCGGTTCGTGGGTTCGAGCCCCGCGTCGGGCTCTGTGCTGACAGCTCAGAGCCTGGAGCCTGCTTCAGATTCTGTGTCTCCCTCTCTCTCTGCCCCTCTCCTGTCAATGCTGTCTCACTCTCTCTCAAAGATAAATAAAACATTAAAAAATAAAAGAATGATCTATTTTGGTACACATTTTTAAAGTGTGCATAATAGTATATATCTGGACTTACCTTATATAAAACAGAATTATTTCCCTGTAAAAAAATAAATTCTACTTTGCACATATGTAATATCCTTTCCTCAAAAAAGCTGAAGGGCTTTCCGTCATTCATGTGTTTGGAACATCCCCACTAGGTAGGAGTGGGCAGAAACTGTTCCATTGTATAGATGGGAAAACAGAGACCTCCCATCCCCACCCAGAGGTGAAATGCTAGTCCAGAGTCGGTGGAAAGGTCTGACATCTAGAGGTCCTGGCTGCCAGGCCAACACTGTTTCTGGAGATGCGGTGTCTTCCCAAAAGTGTTAATCAATTTTTTTCCTTTCATGATTAAATTAATCAAGATTAAACTCTCGGACATGTATGTATGCATTTACTGTTTTCTATTTTTAATTATTATTTAAAAATTTTAATGTTATTTATTTTTGAGAGACAGAGACAGGGTATGAGCAGAGAAGGGGCAGAGAGAGAGGGAGACACAGAATCTGCAGCAGGCTCCAGGCTCTGAGCTGTCAGCACAGACCCCGACCCAGGGCTCGAACTCACAAGCCGTGAGATCATGACCTGAGCCGAAGTCGGATGCTCAACTGACTGGGCCACCCAGGCGCCCCTGTATTTGTTGTCTTTTAAATGTTTATTTGAGACAGAGTGTGAGTGGGGAAGGGGCAGAGAGAGGGGGGACAGAGGATCCTAGCAGGCTCCGCACTGACAGCAGAGTGCCCTATGTGGGGCTCAAACTCAAACTCATGAACTGTGAGATCATGACCTAAGCCAAAGTCGGACACTCAACCAACGGAGTCACCCAGGTGCCCCTCAGACCTGCATTTAATAGTAGAGGCCGTGGTAAGATATGTTATCATGCTGTGCTCAGCCCCGCTGACCCGATTAAGGTACTGGCTTTGGCTTATCAGTAGAATTTTACACTGTCCTGAGTCAATTATTAAAATCTGTTGCATTGCAATTTGTTTTGGCTGTAAAAAGTTGACCCCTGAAGCAAGAAGAGTTAAATCAGAGGTTAGAAGATGTCAGGGGTGACACAGAAGGAAGCTCAAGAGAAAAGCCAGCGTGGAGGTGTGTGTGCGCCTTCCTTTCTGCAAGTCATAAAATGCAATGCCTAAAATAGCTAACATGGCCTCATTATCCAGTTATGTCTAGTTATGTGTTCTCGGCGGACGGAAGTGAGAGGCAGGGCGCGGACCCCAGACCACCGGCTGCTCTACAAATGTGCTGGGAAACTCGCTCAGGCTCCCGGGTCACGGAGGCTGCTCTTGGGAGTCCTACACGCCTAGTCACCATCCAAGGGAACTCTGCTTGGCAGGTAGGCGGGGGATTGCAGGGGGAGCTCACTTCTAAAGAGAAGGCAGCACTTCCTCTTTGCAGCTCCATAGCCAGCTCTGCTGAATCTCACTCTCTTAACCCTTGATTTGCAGGAGGCCTGGTGCACAGCAGGGAAGCCCTCTGAAAGCTAAAACCTCCTCCCAGTCTCTAGACTGGAGAAACTGAGCCTGGCAGCTCAGGTGTGAACTCAAAAGCAGCTAACACTCAGGCAGAGCCCTGTCTTTCCCAGAGCACTGCCTCCCTGGGGGCCTGGTCCCGGAGCTCTATCAGCGGAAACCAACTGGGAACACAGATGCAGGCTAGCTTGAGGAGAGGAGGAATCTGAGAGCCACTGGTCACAGTAAAGCACAGTGACAGGGCCCCAAGCTAAAGGTGGAAGAGAATGCCCAGAACTTGGAAGTTAGCAATGGAACAGATCAAGAGTCTAAAAACCTACACTGGGGGGCACCTGGGTGGCTCAGGCGCTTAAGCGTCCAACTGGGGCTCAGGTCATGATCTAGTGGTTCATGGGTTCGAGCCCCACATCGGGCTCTGTGCTGACAGCTCAGAGCCAGGAGCCTGCTTTGGATTCTGTGTCTCCCTTTCTCTCTGCCCCTCCCCAGCTCATGCTCTGTCTCTCCCTCAAAATAAATAAATAAATAAATAAATAAATAAATAAATAAATAAACAAACAAACAAACATTAAAAAATAAATGAAATCCTACATTGGAAGCTTTGCATTATTATCAGAAGATTCCTGCAGCCGAAGAAAAAAACAGATTTCTAAAATACCCCCACCAGCATCAAGTAGCAAGATTTAGAATAATCAAATGCAATATTAGAAAGGTAGGCAGAGAGGCCAGTGCTACCATTTTGGATCCTAAAAGATACACATGACTCCACAAGTAAGTTATTCCCAGAGTCCTGTGTGGGGTTAAATTGTACAAAAATGTGCAATGAAATATTTCTTTTGAAATACCTATCCCTTGCCTCTGAATTTATTTGTTTTAATACTTAGCCGAGTTTTTTCTTTAAAACACAAGTATCAGGAGCGCCTGGGTGGCTCAGTCAGTCAAGCATCCAACCTCAGCTCAGGTCATGATCTCACGGTTTGTGAGTTGAGCCCCACATTGGACTGTCTGCTGTCAGTGCAGAGCCTGCTTTGGATCCTCTGTCTCCTTCTCTCTCTGCCCCTCCCCTGCACCCTCTCTCTTCCTCTCAAAAATAAACATTAAAAAAAATCACAACTATCACATCAAATGGCTTTGTGTTAAAATTATTTCAATTTTTCAAAAGATTTAAGATTAGTATTCTAGAAAGAAATGAAGCTTCTGTCCAAATATTTCAACTTTGGACCCCTCCACAGCAAAAATAAATGGATTTTTTAAAAAGTCCCTTTCAGGGCAATTATACTACATTGAAAATGAAAATGGATTTTAAAATAATTGTTCGTTAGGAGTTTAAGTGCTAAAAAGAAATGAAAGAACCATGAAGCTGGAAAATATCTTACCTTGAGAAGTTGAGGAAATGAACATGTCGAGTGAATAAATAGGGTTGTTCGGCAGTACTTATATTTTTAATCAGTTCCATCTATTAAAAAAAGTACAGCATTAGCATATATAGGATCTAATTTACCAAACTATATTAAGCTAAAGGTTATCTTCCCTACTTCTTTATCCTCACTTATTACCTCTTGGACCAGGGCCAAACAATTGCGTTTTGTACAACATTTATGAACGTTACATTAGGCTTCTTGCTGAAATTTATAGACTTGTATTTAATTTAGTTGATAGCTGCCATGAAAACAATGTGACAGGATAAGACATTTGAACTTGAGAATTCAGTGTGTGGCTGTACTGAAATGCAAGTTAAAAAAATGTCTTTATGTCCCTTCTTTGAAAGTCAAAACAAGAGGTTAAACATTATTTTACATTTCTATAATGAAATTACTGAGGTACGCAGAAATATTCGAAGCTAGTTCCACAGAATTTGAAAGTGGGAATAAAATGAGGCAGTACCTCACGATTTTCCTTTTCGGTGACTAAAATTTACAAAGCAAGTATTTTATAGGGAGCACATAAAACACCCCAAACTTCTTGGTTTTCCAGTGGGCAGTCATCTGAAGTATTTATTTGCAATTATCAGCAAGGCAAAGAGGAGTTTGTATTTGTATCAACTAACGTTTATGGTCTTCTGGAACGTGTCATGATATGGAAAATGTTTAGTAAAATCTGTTAGAAATTCCAAGCATTCTTAGGACTCCCTGACTTCCTGAATTCCACTTTCCTTAGATTTTCGAATTGGCCCCATCAATACTGACACACAGTGGAATTATTTTTAAAGCACATTGAAAATTGCCACTTTGGACACACATCAGGCGTGCAGTACGTCTTCGGAAATAGTCCACGTAGAACTCTGGAAACAAAGGCAGCCGTTCGTGCGTTAGCCACGGCAGCAATGACCACAACAAGATCCGAGTCTGGACCTCCACGTTTGTGTCGAGCAGGACAGAAAACCCGAACCTGCCTGGTTCCCTCTTGGCCAGCACAGGGCTGACATGTACATAAACGCTCAACAAATATTTGTTGAATGAATTACCTCCAACTAGTACCTGCGTTATAGATTGTTACACCAGGATCTCAGTGTTGAAAGCCTTTAATTAGATATTCAGGCTCACCAAGACTGTTGGACGAAATGAAATTGAATTTTAGAAGCAAATGACTTGCACTTCATAACCCTGTTCATCAGGGGCAGGCGTGGGTAAATAATGGTCTGCCTGTCCCCAAGCCTGAGCATAAAAGGAAACTGAATCCTGCTCCTTTATCTTTTGTTTATTCTCTACGTCCCCCACCCTCCCCCCTTTCACATCCCAGCACCTGTTTTTGGTGACTTACTGCTTGGTCACACTGTAAATTCTCATTTTTGATGGTTCCAGATTTGGAAACACAACCAAAGAGATCTGTTTGCTTAGAACCATAACTCTTCATGGTGTGTATATTTACTATAAAGACCACGTAATGCTTTAATCTCTAGATTATTTTTATTCGACTATTTCTCTGCACACTGGAGAGGAATAGGAGAGGGCCCCCCGATACCACACAGGAAGAGCGGGGGCATGAGTCAGGAGAACAGCTGTTTCTTTCACCCATCCAACATTACAGTCCATCCCCCAAACACATGTGGATGTGTTACATTTAAGGGAAGAACAGTAGAGGTTCGATTTGGAGAACAGGGTCACAATAGTCATAAAGCCATCTATTTGACAAGGAGAAATGGACTAGCGGTGACAGTGTGTCACTCTTTCTAGACGTACCTTTAAGTGTAGGAGAGAAGTGCTATGCTCACGTTTATGGCACTAGCGCAGTGCGGTCGGAGGGTACCGCTCTCACACGCTCTGGCGCTGCGCGCAAACAGCGGAACCACCCACGCAGTCCCCGCAAGCGCGGGGCTGAGGCATCATGGTCAAGGTGCCCTTTGCTTGTCTTCACGAATGCTAAGACTTTCCCCGGGCCTAACGGTAGGCAGAGGTCTCCTGTGTCCCTGCTGCCCCTCCCCGGAGTTCCATCCTGGCCCTCCACTGTCACCAGCAGCCTGCGTTTCTCTTGCCTGAGTCTCAGCCACAGGCTGGCATCACAAGGGACAATGGCACTACCTAAAATCATCTCAGAAACCAACTGTCCTTTTCCGTGGCTCCTGCAGGGCCACTGCTGGCCTTCACTGTGACTCCCCTGCCTATATCCATGCATCCTTCATTCGTTCAGCACTTCCTGACCACTTACTAGCTCTGGAGACCCTGGAGATCAAAGCAGAGTGAAGGTGAGTGAGAAGACACAGAAAGACAAGACCGTGGAGTGTCCTAATGGTGTCCCCAAATCCACGACCACCCGAACCACACTCTCAGTCTGCGTCCACCTTCAGGTCCTTACCCAGCTTACGCCATCTCTGGGGAGTGTGGTCCTGACTAATGGTACGATCCACATTTTCACACTTGATCTGGGTCTTTCCTGACACTCGTATATAGTCACTTGCTGAGTCGTGTTGATTTTACCTTTACTATGACCCTCAAGTGGCATTCATGATGTCCTGTGGGCAGCTAAACAAGACCTCTCCTTGTTCCTTCCTTATACCATGTCCAAGTCTGACCATAGCCAAGCGCAGGCTCAAGCTTTCTCTTCTGGAATGTTCTTCCTCTTTTCTCTGCATGTCCAAACCCTAACCACCTTGTATATCGTGCTAAAATGCCTCCCTCTTTCAAAGTAGCCTTCCTGGATCTCCTTTCATTCAGTATCCACTGATGTCCGACTCTGTGTCAGGCAATGTATTGCTTTGGGCTATTGCTATAGAGATGAAAGATCGGGTTCTTGCTCTCAGGAAGCTCAGGGTCTCGCTGGTGAGCTGGGCTGGTAGGCAAGTCCCATTCCGCAATAACTACCATGGAGCAGAACGCAGAGGTGAGGGGCTATCCCTGCCTGCAGATGGAGAGTTAGTCTTTCCCAAGGGAGGCATTCCTGGTGGTTTGCAAGGATCCACAGGAGTCAGCAAGAGGAGGAAGGAACCCGTGTCATTGTAGCCAGAGCAACAGGAGATGCAAAGGACAAAACCCGAAGTGACCTGGGTATTAAAACTATCAGCAGTTCTGTATGCTAGAAGTTGGGTGTAGGATCTGCCAGGCAGTAGAAAGAACTAGAGAGGAAGGCAGGAGTGGGTAACTGAGGGCCCTGCAGGTCACATGAGCGACTCTGGTCTTTATGCTACAGGCAGTCTGTAGTCAGAAAGGGCTTTCTTTCCAGATCTGAGATCAGAGTGGAGAATGTAAAGAAGAAAGGAATGATTAGAGACAGC
Organism: Suricata suricatta; assembly: GCF_006229205.1. Taxonomy (NCBI): domain Eukaryota; kingdom Metazoa; phylum Chordata; class Mammalia; order Carnivora; family Herpestidae; genus Suricata; species Suricata suricatta. The sequence continues at coordinate 128,596,273 of NC_043706.1, read as the reverse complement.
TTAGCTAGGAAGATGGGGCAATAATCCCCAAAGGGAATGACGGTGGCCTAAACTAAAATAGCGCTTCCTGGTGTGGTCCCCAGACCAGCAGCATCAGCAGCCACTGGGGTCACAACTTGTTAGAGATGCAGCTTCTCAGGCCCCACCGCAACCAACCAAATTAGAAGAAACTCTAGGGGCGGGGCCCATCGGTCTGTGTGGGGGTTTTCTTGTTCATTTACTTATTTTAAGAAAGAGAGAAAAAGCACATGCGAGAGCAGGGGAGGGGCAGAGAGAATCCCAAGCAGGCAGCACAGAGCCTGACACCGGCCTCAAAACCACAAACTGTGAGATCATAACCTGAACTGAAATCAAGAGTCAGACACTTAACTGACTGAGGCACTCAGGGACCCCATCAAGCTGTGTTTTAACAAGCTCTCCAGGGATTCAAAGGTAGTGAGGGTTCAGGACCACAGATGTCAGTCACTGAAAGTGAAGACAGATAGGGAGGTTTAGGGACCTTAAGAAGGATCTTCTCAGCCCTGTGGCCAGGTGGCAGCAGAATGGAAGGAGAGGGAGTTGTCAAGAGAGCTTCCCAGAGCCCTGGCTGGATTGGAACACAGGCTGGTGCCCATTCTTGGAAATGGGAACGCACTGTAGGAACAAGTCCGGCTGCAGAAGTGAGGGCAAATGGGTTTGGCTTTGAACATCTCTGGTTGGAAATGCCGTTGCCTTCTTTGATCTCCCAGGATGTACGTTTTTTACATTACATCATAGTTGAGTTTGTGCGCTAGCTTTGAACCAGAGTGTAAGCTCCTTGAGGGTCGAGGCTGGGCTCTAATTATTCCCCCAGAAAGCGTTGCACAGAACACATAACCCATCATTGTCTATGGCATGAAGATACCCCCCTTCAGGAGAATTTTTTTTGGAGTCAAGATATATATAGCTCACTGACAACAGAATTATCTCTCAGGCAATGTAAGTTAGCCTTTCTGGGACAGACCCATACCTCCGTCACCCTGGTGCTACACCATCTAAAACACAGCGACACTAAACTATCACTTCCTTGGTGGTTGCTGGGCTCTGCACTGCCCAGAAGCTCTTTCTTCACACGCTGTCATTCATCCTCAAACGACTCTGCAAGTTAAGTAGTATTATCTACACTTTACAGGTTAAGATACTGAGGTGCAGAAGGGCTATGTAAATTGCTTGAGATCTCACTGCTAGAAAAAGGTGGAGTCAGGATTCAAATGCAAGTCGGTCTGACACCAAAAATTCTGCTCTTTATCACTAAGCTGCAATCCTACCATTCTCAGTGCTTTTGGATCTATATATAACCTCTTAAAAGGGAGGAAGGGGGTGCCTGGGTGGCTAAGTGTCTGACTTCAGCTCAGGTCATAATCTTGTGAGTTCGAGCCCCACATCGGGCTCCCTGCTGTCAGCACAGAGCCTGCTTCGGTTCCTGTCTCTCTCTCTCTCTCTCTCTCTCTCTCTCTCTCTCTCTCTCTCTGCTCCTCCCCAGCTTGCGCTTTCTCTCTGCCTCAAAACTAAATAAAAACATCAAAAAAAATTTTTTTAAAAGGGGAGGAAGAGGTCGGTTAGCAAAATAACTCCAGGGACTAAAGACGGTTTATTTACGGGGATATGTTTTTTATACCTGTCCTGTGATGTGTTGAAACACTGAAAGAAAGTTACCACAGGTGGAAAAGCATTAAAGATTTTAAAGTTCTCGGTGGGAAAACAGTACTTTTCACAAGAACAGGAATGAATTTAAAATGCTGGGGGCGGGGGAAGCCATGGAATTGAATTTATCTAAAGGGAGAAGTTGAATTACAGTGCATCTGAGAATGAAAAAGAATTGAGCTTAAAAAAAAAAAAAGGCAAGAACCAAACAGAATTTATAATGCAGACGATCTGTGAGGAAGTAATTTTAAATCTCGTTTTCAATCTAACTGGCTGGGACTATGGAGCAGAAAACCTTTACCTGTGTTTCTACCAGCACAGCTAGTGAGTAAAGACTTTGCGTCCGACTTCTTTAGAAAATATGTGTCAGCAGTAATTGACAGAGAGCTGACTGTAGGTCTGAATCCTTGTGTCACTCGTGAGTGACTAGATGCCCTATAATTTGGAAAACATCTTAATGAAAGAAAAGACATGTTTTCAATACATCAAAGTCAAATGAGGAATAGCTCCGAGTCAAAATCATGGCTCTTTAACCTCAAAGCATGGGGGGAGGGCTATAGGCTCCAGTTACAGGGAAGGATGGTTTTACCACCTTCAGCCCATGGCAACAAATGCCTGCAATGAAGAATATGTCCACCAGGGGGGCAATGACATGAACAAGGGGAAGAGGCTGGGTCTGAAGAGCCAAGTCCCTCTCATGGCTACAACTGGGAGGAGAAAACATTTTAATTTTTCAGGTCTTGTTGCTTCAACCTCCTTTTTACCTTTTCTTTCTACTGAGTTTCCATTTAAGGACTCAGCTTCTGTCTGCAGGTATCCAAGATAAGACCTTGTTTGCAGAGTTCATCCTTCCTGTGGCCTGGAGATAAGACTGATTCTCTGCCAATCTCATTGGTTTGATTCCAAGGTCTGCCTGGAGCAGCTCTGATGCCTGGGGACACTGTCACTACAACTATAAAGTCGGGAAACTTTGAGAGTCCTTCTACGGAGACTTTTCCAGAAGGTCTCAAGCAAGGGAAATATGCCTGGGATAAATGTGCAGGCTTCTGAGGAGACACCACTAGATAACACTGCAGAGGAAACACGATGTCTTCAGAGATCTGAGAGACCCTCAGGTGAGAAAGGAACTTTTCTTGCTTAGTGGAGGGTTCACGCTAATGAAAAGACAAGTTTCTAATACAGCCGTCCATGCAATGATTTGTCACTTGAATTGTACATGAAGACTTCTGTGGGAAAATTTCCCCCTCAAAGATACAAATACCTGGGCTCTACCCTTAAGAGTCGAACTCAGTATTTCGTACTAGGATCAGGAAATGTGTGGTGAAAAACCTCCCCAGAAGATTTGATGTCTGTCATGGTTAAGAACTATTTATTTACTGGCTCCCCACTGCCCACTGAATGAAGTTCCAGCTCCTTAGCCCGGCATTCAAAGTTCTCCAGGATCTGACCCCAATCACTTTTGAGTCTCATTCTTCTTGAATACTTGGTCCTTCCTATAAAATGGGATGATAATACGGGTCCTGATAATGTTAATGAGAGGATTAGAAATAAGGTACACACACATCTAGTGTGCCATCTGGTGATTAGCATACAGTGTTATTAGTAAGTCCTCAATAAGCATTCGTCAGAATGAATGAAGAAACAATAGTGAGACTGACTCCAGAAAGGAGATTGTTATAAACAGAGAGGCCAGGGGCGCCTGGGTGGCTCAGTTGGTTAAGTGACCGATTTTGGCTCAGTGTCCCACCTGATCTCATGGATTTGTGAGTTCCAACCCTGTGTCAGGCTCTCTGCTGTCAGCACAGAGCCCACTTTGGATCCTCTTGGTCCCTCCCCTGCTCTCTCTCTCTTTCAAAAATAAACCTAAGGAAAAAAAAAAAAACCCGGAGAGGCTGGATGCCCTTGCCCGAGGGAAACCTAGGAGGGGTCCTCGGGATCTCTAGACCATTTCCAAATCCACTATGGTTTCTTTAGGTGAGTTTTCCATCTTGGAGTCACACCGCTACATAAATATAGCCAGGCTTAGAGCTTGCACTGGTGAGAGAAAGGCAAAGGGAAATTTAAAACGTGGTGAAGAATTTCTGGTTTTGACCAAGGGACTAAAGCAATCGAGAGCGCATGGCACAGGGTCTCTGTTTCTTCCACCCTTTGAATACTTTTCAAGGTTTCGCTCATTTGAATAGCTGTTGAATAGCGTCAGAGCAGATGTGAAGTTTATGGTGAAATAGTAGCCTTTACTGGCATGATGGACAGAAGCAGATACATTAGTCCAGCATTTTCCAGGCTGTGAGTTGGAGTTCTGTGGGATACACATGACAGCCCCAAACCCTCACAAAGGCTCCCGTGGTCAACTAAGACCAGGAAAGTCTAGGAGAAAGCCAGATAAATGGATTGTCGATTTTGGCTTTCACTGAAAGAATTCTCAGTCTTTAAAATGTGAACAATTGTTATAAATCTCTTAGATGGGGGACCCGGGGGCAGCAATTCCTAAATTTATTTAATCATGATATTTTCTTTAAAAAAATTATTTTTCAATTTTCTTAGGGGACTGAGATTCGCAGGAACACCCTTAGAGAAATGCTGTATGATAGTTTTAACAGGATTCTTAACCCTGTGAGACACTTCATTAAAAGAATAGTAAAACACGTTTTCTGGACTCTACCTCGCAATCTCCAGGAGAAGGGCCATGGCAACTATATGTTTCAGAAGGCTCTGTGGAGAGCCGGAGTGGAAAAACCACTGCGTTAGGAGAATGGCTTTGGATTCAGGAAGATGTCGGTTCGAGTCCAAGCTGCACAGACATTCTATTATATTACATTCGGAAAGTGACTTAATCTGGTTGTCTTAATTTTCCCATCCACGAAATAAAGAATTATACTCACTCACGCATATCAGTTTTGGTCCAAAACAATTAGATGAAATAATGCAGGAAAATAATTAGCATGTAGTAAGTGCTGTTTCTAATTTGCAGTTCTCAGTAGCTCCAACATAAATAAAAATGTGAAATTATTTGCTTTCTCCATCTCTTAGGCTCGTATGCCAATAATCTTTGCCTCTCTCCAACAAGAATGAAACAATTTGACCCCTCATATCTTGTGCCTTTGCTGCCCTCAGACTGGTGTCCTGAAAAGAGCGTCAGACTGATAACAAAGATGGTGGTGAGTCTTTTAGCGATCACACTCCTGTCTTCTGGAAAATAGTTCCCTATCTTTCAAAAGCTCCATTTTCCAAGAGATCATCTACACCAGCCCAAGAAACTGAACTCTGGTTTCAGAGTATGAATGAAATGATGTCATTGCAAGCTTGCGTCATATGCCCTGAAAAGGTCCGCCACTGGGCCGGCGGCAGCTGTCTATGGTCTTCTGTTGAGATAGTTTTAAAAATACAAACTTCACTGGTATTTCTGTTTCTATAAGGGCAGACGTAATGGGATTTTTATTGGCATTGTAACATTTGGTGTCTTCATGCTCCCTTTCCTTTTTAATAAGCCCTTCAGCCCGTCAGTGTCTTATTCCATTAAATAGACTTTGTTAAACTTAGCACTGCGTGCATGTGTGGGTGTGTGCGTGTGTGCGCGTGCAGGTGTAATGACAGCTATCCTCTGGGGAGAAATGTATACACAGATTTGACTCTGGCCCAGGCAAGTGCCTTTGTGTATGGATGGACTGCTATAGATAATTCCAGTCTTACAATTGGATACGATTCCAAAGTTCATTTGTAAGTCGGTAGTTAGGAACTTGGAACACATTTTTTCATGAAAGAAATGTCGTACGTGGTGGAGAGAGGCCGGGCCAGCCTACCAGAGTCTGTTTAACTCCTACCGCACCTGAGGTGCACTTGTTATGAAGTATGGAGAACAATGTTTCCATGGGAACACATTTTCAGAGCTCTCCTGCTTCAGGTTGAGGACCACTGACCGTAAAATTTTAACTCACCTCCTGAATCACTTCTTCCTTTTTCCTTTAATAAATTACCAAGCAGAGTAGCTATTCTCACCATGAATTGCTTCTTGAATATATTAGGTTAAAATAATATTTTTTTCCCTCCTCCTGTTCTATGCACTTTGCAACTTTAGCAAAAGGGGTGCATACAACAAGGGAACAGTTCCTTTAAGCATTCATGGACTTCCTCAAACTCGGGCTCTTGTCACTTCTTGGCTCCTTCTGCGTGTCACAGCCAGTCAGCTAGCGGCAGAGAGGCAGCTGTCACTCGTGACATTTGTTTTCACATCAAAATAGTTTTTTTTACCTAATCAGTCCCTTAAGTTTTTAGGACATGCCTTGTAACTTAATGGAAATCTGGAAGAATTAAGTAATGAAATGTATTCTAGGTCACACTGACCACAGGAATCAGAAATGCTTCAACTACACCATACGCAGATTATGCTAGAAGTTGTAAAAATATGTCACAGAATCACAGGGCTGGAAAGAACCTTAAGAGATTGTCTAGTCTGTTCCCTGGCTTCTGGACAGGCCGATCATTCCAAACAGATGAGAGCTAACCTCTCTTTTAGAGGAAGAGGATGACTTTGTCTTTAACCCTTTCCAGATTTAACAATGTACATGCCAATAGTGAATTATTGTTATTTGTAAGTCTAAAATGCTCCCCTTGACAAAGTTTCAACTGTATTTTACTTTCTCATATTTGCTTCTCATAGGAAACAGAGTAGGTTTATCTGCGTAAAACCCCAGTATATTTTAACACTATCTGTGTCCTCTCTCTTCTAGGACATTCCTGAACATCCCAGCATCTAATGCTTTAGTTACCTCTGTCCTGTTCTCTCTGGGTTGTTTGGCCCTTTTAGCAGTGGGAATGAAAATCAAGCTACAGTCTTTGATGAGGCATCTGAGAACGAGCATAGTTTGCCCGCACAGGAATAGTTAAATACAATCTGATACGCAGACCCCAAGACCTCGGACTCCAAGGAAAACCAAATATAATAATTGTAATAAAATTGCAATAACAGAGGCTATTTATTTATAGTCACTCTCTTTCAGGCAGTGAGAAGGGCATAGCCAGCTGGATAATATTAGCTTTTTGAGCAGGTAAGGAAATTAAAGAGACCCTCCCTCTATTAAAGTTAATCATAAAATGTGATATCCTTAAATGTCACCAAATATAATTTTCCTATTGAAAGCCTACCGCATAACCCATAAGGGCTGATCTTGAAATATGTTTTGCTAATTGGGAGTGACATTTCTAATTTGATACTCAGAGAGCCTTTCATGGAAGATTTCAAAGGCATGGGCTTTTCAATCTCCACGCTTGAAGACAATGAACATACTAGCTTTACAGCAAGGAGTACTGGCTATGTTACTGTATTAAAAGAGTCCTACCGGCCCCCTAGACAAAAGAGAATGACAGGCATGACAGGCTATCATAAATTAATAATGAGATCCCTTGTGTTTGTGAGGTTTCGAATGCCTCAAAGGCGAGGGTTACGTCAGAAAGAAGTGGACGTGTGCAAAAATGTTCATAATCGTCTCAATCTGACAGTAAAACCATGTGCCATGTTTATTCCCCAAATTTCCATACTCACTGGATGGCAGGATGGGTAATACTACGTGTCTGCTTGAGAGGCCAAGGGGTATTAAATAGTATCTCTGGGTATGTCTGGGAGGCTGTTTCCAGAGGAGATTAGCATCTGAGTTCGTGGTCTCAGTAAAGTAGATCGCCACGTGATACAGTAAAAAAGACCACCCTCCCCAGTGTGGGTGAGGACCATCCAATCCCTTGAAGTCCTGGACAGCAAAATATGTAGAGGAAGAAGGACTTCTCCCTGGTTTTCCTGCCTCACCGACTCAGCTGGGATATCACGTCTTATCTTCTCCTGCCCTTGTACTGGGATTTACATCATTGACTCCCCTGGTTCTCAGCCTTCACATTCAGAGTGAGATTGAATTACATCAATGGCTTTCCTGGGTGTCTGGCTTGCAGATGGCAGACAGTGGGACTTCTTGGCCTCTGTATTGGATGAGCCAATTCCTCGTAATAAACGTGTCTGTCTGTCTATCTATCTATCTATCTATCAATATAGATATCTCCATCCTACTGGTTCTGCTGTCTCAGGAACCCTGACCTATGCTGGTGTCTACTCATTCAACCTAACTACCTAAATGGACAGAAGCAACTTCATGAGACCAGGCAAATAAATCTGACCCTATGAAATGATTGTGCGAGCACTACACCTAACTTCTGTACATGAGCAAAGCACCTCAATGGAGACTTGACCTTGCTTTTGCATAAGCTCACAGAGTAAAATCTGTCTTCAGAACTTCCTGGAGGACTACAGCACCCCTAATCTACTGCCAGCGTATCCACTTGTATCCCGTGGTTACATGAAGACAGAATTCTTGGGGCACCTGGGTGACTTAGTCAGGTAAGCATCTAACTTTGGCTCAGCTTATGATCACAAAGTTAATGAGTTGGAGCCCCACATTGGATGAGTTGGAGTCTTACTTCAGGAGAGCACGAGCCCTGCTTCGGGTGAACCCCGGTTCTTTCTCTCCCTTTCTTTCCCTCTCTGCCACTTGTGCGATTCTCTGTCCCTGTCCCTCGCTCACTTGAGTCCTCTCTTTCTCTCAAAAAAAAAAAAAAAAAAAGACAATTCTTCTTGGGAAATGGAGCAATTCTTTGGCTTCCACTGAATATGCCAAACACTGCTGTGGAAGTTCAAGACCCCCTGAGCTCACCCACAGTAAGAAGTTCTTGCCCCGTCAACCGATCAGATTCTTGGCCCAAAGAGAGCTTTCTCTTTAGTATAACCATAAAGACTCAGAGCAATTGTGGAAAAAATGGAAAAGAAGAAATAATTAAAATAGTTTTCTTATTTTTGTTGTCAGGATGTCAGCATTATTTATAGTTCAGGGGTATAACTATTTGAGAATTATGCATGGCTAATTTTAGCTAAATAGACCATGTATACTGTCCTCCATTCATCTTAATAAAATTATCCCTCCAGGGAAACTTTCCGTCTAAAGGCTGCCTTCAGACTTACATTTCCTTCTACACTCAGGCAAAAATACAGCATGACATTGCAACTCTGTTATTCCTTTGTTAGGTGTTTGCAAGATGTCTTGTAAGGCAGCCGCTAATTACACAAATGAATCGATGCAAAGCACAATTTAACCACGGGCAATGACAACTTACTTGTTCATTTTTAGTAAGCCTGGTTTTGTTGTGAATATCTGACGTGACCAAATTGAATCCGTGCTTCTCTGACAAGATTCTCAGAAGCAAGACCACAGTACGACTCCCACACTTGCCTACTCTGTTGTACACCACCTGGCTCGGGAAAGGTAGCACCTGGGAAAGAACGAGAGAGCAAATATGAGACTTTGGGTTAAAATACTTGGGATTCTTCCCTCAAGTTCAGGACAACAAATGTCTGCTCAGTCTAAACGAGAAGGGTCCATGTCAAATCAAAGAGAGAACAGGAGCAATGAACTCATGGTTTTCCTCATAGTATGACCTGAGAGAAAGGGCGGACTCAACATCTTTCTGCTGATACGTCAAACTGGTAAGCTTTTATCCCAACCTTAAGACTAATTATGAAGCTTCTTTGGCTTCTTCTTAGGAAGAAAATATATAAATATGTGCTTTGATGACAATATGTTTTTGCAAGTTATATTATGCTTTATTAGAACTTAATTTGTAGAGTGGTCAAGGAAAAATATAGTAATTGAAAATTGAGACATCAATAAAAACTCACCCTTTCAAAGTGAACCATTCAGTGGTTTTAATGTATTCACAAAGTTGGACAACCATCACCACTATCCAATTCCAGAACATTGTCATCATTTCTGAGAGAAACTTCATACCCATTTATGGTCACTTTTCATTTCCCTCATGACCCTGGTCCTCTGAAACTACGTATCTACTTTCTGACTTATGGTTTTGTCTATAGTATTCTGGACATCTCTTACAAATAGAATCATGAAATATGTGACGTTTTGTGTCTGGCTTCTTTAAATTAGCATAATGTGCTCAAGATTCATCTATACCGTAATATGAATCTGTACTTTATATGGCTGAATAATATTACATTGTATGGATATACCATATCATGTTTATACATTCATCAGTTGATGGACATTTGGATTGTTCCCACATTTTGATTTCTATGAATAACCTTGCAATGGACATGTATCTGTAAGTTTTTGTGTGAACATATGTTTTTGATTCACCTTGAGTCTATCCTAGGAGTGGAATTGCTGGATCCTATGGCAATTCTGTTTAATTTTTTGAAGCACTTCCAAACTGTTTTCAATACAGCTGCACCATTTTATATTTCCACCAGCAATGCATGAGAGTCCAGTTTCTCCACATCCTTGCCAACACTTGTTACTGCCTTTTTTAAAATAGCCATCCTAATGGATGTGAAGTACTATCTCATTGTTTTGATTTGTATTTCCCTGATGACTAATGATGTTGAGCATATTTCATGTGCTTATTGGACATTTGTATATATTTTTTGGAGACATGTCTATTTAAATCTTTTGCCCATTTTAAAACTAGGTTATTTGTCTTTTTATTATTGAGTTTCAAAAATTCTATATTTATTCTGGATTTGCAAATATATGATCTGCAAATATTTTCTCCCATTTTATGGGTGTTCTTTTCATTTTCTTGACTGTGTCCTGGGAAGTACAAAAGTTTTTAATTTTGATGAAGTTCAATTTATCTAATTTTTCTTTGGTGACTTATGCTTTTGGTATCATATCTAAGAATCACTACCTAACCCAAGAATGTTTTCTTCTAATTTATATTTTTTGTGGAAACATTTAGGTCTTTAATTCATTTTGAGTTTATTTTGTATGTGATGTGAGCTAGTGATCTAACTTCATTATTTTGCATGTGAATATCATTTGTCCCAGCACCATTTACTGAAGACTATTCTTCCTCCATTTAATTGCTTAGCACCCTGTTGAAAATCCACTAACCATAAATGTATGAGTTTATTTCCAGGCTCTCAATTCTACCCCATTGATCTATGTGTTTATTTTTATGCCAACACTGCAGAGCCTTGATTACTATTGCTTTGTTGTAAGATTTGAAACTGAAAAGGGTGAATCCCTCTAACTTTGTTATTTTTCAAGACTGTTTTTGGCTTTTCTTGGTCCCTTGCATCCCATATGAATTTTAGAACCAGCTTGTCAGTTTCTGCAAAAAAGGCAGTTAAAATTTTGATAGGGATTGTGTTGAAATTGTAGATCAATGTGGGGACTACTACCACCTTAATAATAGTTTTCCAGTCCATGAACATGGGATACCTTTCTACTTATTTAGTTCTCATTTCATTTGTTTCCCTGATGTTTTGTAGTCGTCACTGTACAAGCCTAATACTCCTTTTATTTTTTTGATGCTATTATAAATGGAATTGTTCTCTTACTTTCATTTTTTGATTGTTCACTCATAGAAACAGTTTATTTTTGTATATTGATCATGTGTTCTGCAATCCTGCTGCATGCACTTATTAGCTCTAAAAGCTTTTTTGTGTGGATTCTTTAGGAATTTCTACACACAAGATCATGTCATCTGCAAACAAAGACAGTTTCCCAATATGGATGTCTCTTCTTTATTTTTTAAGTTTACTTATTTATTTTAAGAGGCACATGAGCAAGGGAAGGGCAGAGAGAGAGAGAGAGAGAGAGAGAGAGGAAGAAAGAGAGCCCCAAGCAGGCTCTGCACTGTTGGTGCAGAGCCCAATGTGGGCCTGGATCTCATGAACCATGAGGTCACCACCTGAGCTGACAACTGAAATTGGATACTTAACCAACTGAGCCACCTAGGTGCCCTGCTTTTGTTCTTCTAATTTCCCAGTTTAAATGATTCTGAGAGACTAAAAAGCCATAATGAAAAGCATCTGATTAAATATTTATATCTCCAATTAAAATATTTCCATTTTTTAAAAAAAGTAGTTTATTGTCAAATTAGTTTCCATACAACACCCGGTGCTCTTCCGCACAAGTGCCCTCCTCCATCACCACCACGTCTTTTACCCCCTCCCCCTTCCCCTTCAACCTTCAGTTCGTTTTCAGTATTCAATAGTCTCTCAAGTTTTGCATCTCTCTCTCTCCCCAACTCTCTTTCCCTCTTCCCTTCCCCTTGGTCCTCTATCAGGTTTCTCCTGTTCTCCTGTTAGACCTATGAGTGCAAACATATGGTATCTGTCCTTCTCCCCCTGACTTATTTCGCTTAGCATGACACCATCAAGGTCCATCCACTTTCCTACAAATGGCCATATTTCATTCTTTCTCACTGCCATGTAATACTCCATTGTATATATATACCATATCTTCTTGATCCACTCATCAGGTGATGGACATTTAGGCTCTTTCCATGTTTTGGCTATTGTTGACAGTGCTGCTATGAACATTGGGGTACATTGCTCCTATGCATCAGCACTTCGGTATCCCTTGGGTAAATCCCTAGCAGTGCTATTGCTGGGTCATAAGGGACATCCAGATGGCCTACAGGCACATGAAACGATGCTCAACATTACTCATCATCAGGGAAACACAAATCAAAACCACACTGAGATACCACCTCATGCCAGTCAGAGTGGCTAAAATGAACAAATCAAGAGACTACAGATGCTGGGGAGGGTGTGGAGAGATGGGCACCCTCTTACACTGTTGGTGGGAATGTAAACTGGTGCAGCCACTCTGGGAAACAGTGTGGAGGTTCCTCAAAAAACTATCAATAGAACTCCCTTATTTCCATTTTAAATGCTCAGCATTGAGTAACAACTGACAAAGGATAATCGAGAGTCCTTCCATCAGCACATACCCATAACAGAAGGCCACAAAAAGGTCCAAAGCTAAAGAATATAGTATAATATAAACATAAGTATACCCCAAACTTGCCTACTGTATGTAATATGAATTTTGCCTCTGTTAATTGTAGGCTTACTTATTTTTCTGAAATATTTTACATGCAGAGCAGCATTTCATAAATTTGGAGCTTAAAGGCTAATTGTCATTGGAGTAAAACATATCTATATCACTCACTTAGCAACTGGTCATGTACCATTTTGATATAATTCTTCCAGAATGTTGTTTATTTTTTTAATGAGCAACACCTTGTTTCTGTAGGATCAGTCAGTATCTTCTATTGTGTGTCCTTGCACTGCCTAGAACATGCTGTGTATATAAATATAAGGCTTCAACAAACGTTGATTGGGTGGATGCTACGAGGGCTTTAATATGCTGTTTAATAGTGATTAATAACAACGATTCTGCTAAAATGTGAGACCAGGAGAATCTTCAAATACAGCTGATCATTCTAACCAAATGCTAATAAAAGCCTTCAGGGTAAAAAGATAATCATTCTACTAGGTCATTTTACTTATGGTTTTATCAGCGAGCACCCCAAAACTAGTGCTCCATGGCAACAACTGCAGAAGTTCAGATATTCAGATAAATCGTGAGGGTATGACCCAGGGAGACTGAACTATAATAGGATGTTAGTAGTGTTTGTAAGCTGGATTTTTCATAATAACCAGGCTGGGGTTTAGACTACAGTTGTGACAGGGCTGCCAATATAAATTTGCCAACAAATTTCAATTTCTTTGAAGAAATAAACTGCTTAAGAATTGGGAAGAATGTGCCCTTCCTTGTCCTCCAGCACAGTACACAACAGCAAGGGAGAGTGTTTGTTCCATCTGAAGTGCTGACCAAGAAGACGAGTTATCAACTAGGCAAGCACTTTAGTCCAAGAGTACAGGTGTGTCTTAGAAGATTTAAATGAAGGACTGAGCACTTAGTTACAAACCTTTGGTGAAAACTTAATTTCTCCTGAATTTCTCAGGGAATTAAATGATAGTAGGCTTCCCATCTATTTACTTTTGGGTTTTTTTTAATGTTTTTTAAAATTTATTTTTGAGAGATAGAGACAGTGCGAGCAAAGGGGATTCAGAGAGAGGGCGAGACACAGAATCCGAAGCAGGCTCCAGGTTCTGAGCTGTCAGCACAGAGCCCGATGTGGGGCTCAAACCCACAAACTGTGAGATCATGACCTGAGCCAAAGCCGGACACTCAACTGACTGAGCCACTCAGGCACCCCTATTTCCTTTCGTTAATAACTAAAGATACTATATAACTTCCAATTATTTGTTAGTTTTTAAAAAATTTTCACTCCAATTCTTTCATTAATCTTGTGGGAGGTTCTAAAATAACAGTTATAAATATTTGTTACATGGGGCGCCTGGGTGGGTCAGTCGGTTAAGCAACCAACTTCAGCTCAGGTCATAATTTCGTGGTTCCCAGTTCGAGTCTCACATCAGGCTCTGTGCTGATAGCTCAGAGACAAGAGCCTATTTCAGATTCTGTGTCTCCCTCTCTCTCTCCCCCTCCCTGACTCGTGCTGTCTCTCTGTCTCTCAAATTATGAATAAATGTTTAAAAATGTTTTAAATTAAAAAATAAATATTTGTTATTTAAGAACACTTTTGTCATGACAAGAAAAAAATTCTTTAACAATGTATGGTGACAGATTTAACTATACTTATCACGGTGATCATTTTGCAATGTATACAAATATCAAATCATAATGTTGTATACCTGAAATTAACATAATGTTATATGTTAATCAGAACTTGGTTAAAAAAAAAGAACACTTCCAAAAAAACAAAAATCCCCTTTATTGTTCCTCCTGCAGCTGTATCTACAATAATATTTGAGAAGAAAAGAGAGCTTAACATTCCCACTGTGACTTTATTTTACCGTTTCTGTAAACACCAATATACAGCTACAGGGAACATAAACTGAGCTAGAAAATGTGTTTTCAGATGAAACTTCTGGAATCAGTCTTGTGATTGCTAAAGACACAACATATATCACCACAAACATAAACCTTTCTCAAAGTTAGGATGGGGCTTTTAAATCATTTTCTAAAAGAACCTAGGCAATGCTCCGGAAATTGGCAAGTCTAACAGGCCAGATCAATGTGCTGATGTTGGATAAGGTGTTAAAATTAGAAACGGCAACAAGTCGATTCATCCCCACTTTGGTAGAGCTATAGATCTGCTCCTGAAGGTCTGCTTTAAAAATCATTGTCATTTTTCATTTGAAAGTGTTCGTTCTGGAAAAGTAGGGGGAAAGGAACTGATTTTTTATGAAAGACTGACCCTGACCCTGTGCTAGACTCTGTGCCGTAACAGCTTTTAATCCTTGTTAACGACACTGAGTAAAAGAGCATAACTGTCTTCACTCTAGCTGTGCATTTCTCTAGAAGGCTAAATTATCAAATAATTTAAGCATCATTAATTGCCCCTAAGGGACTCGCAGTGTGCCTCCCTCTTCTCTATAGATCACAGATTCACAGAGCAACAGAGTTGGAGGCCTAGAGCAATTTAGAATAATCCACCCGCTCCAATCCCCTGCCCATCCCAGCACCCCTCGACACACTCCGTCTAATCTGTGTTTGGCTTGGCTAGGGCTTTCTTTTATGTTGTCTTTGCACCCTCTTGAGTACCCTGTGAGGGAGATATCATGACTATTTTTAGATGAACAAACCAAGGCTCAGAGAGATCATTTGACATTGTCAAGGTCAAAAAGTGGCACGTAACAACTAAAGCCCAGCTCACAGTCCTCCTGACCGCTAAGATGACCCTCTGATATAGAACATCAAATGGTGAAAATAATTTTTAGTGTGACTTCTGTGAGAGTGATCATTTCTTATTTTAGATCTTGAATGCATCCACCTTCATTAAAGGCTATTTTTCAACAGTCAACTATGTCAACCAGTGTCATTGGCCATTATGCATCCATTACCCAAGTCCCTGGAATGTTCTGGTGGAACTGACGGGAGTCACACAGCCTCTCCTTTTCCTTCCAGAGTATGTGTTTTAGAAGCAACTGTAATTCCAGAACGTCAGAGCAGCTAATGGGTGAAGGGGAGTAGAAGAATGTAGTTTCCCTTCGCTCCTCCCCCCAGGGTCCACTGTAGGTCATCACAGGGCTTTGTGTGCACCACTTCCACCAGGAAAGGGAAAAACAGGAAGCAGTAAGTCATAGTAAACTACACATGCAATCCCAAATACACCTTAAATGTCTATCAAGACAGGCAAATGCCCCTCAAATTATACACTGAATGACTTGTAAAGGACTCTTGAGGTCAACTTCAACATCTCCATTTTTTTCAACAGATATTTGCCAAGTATCAGGCAGACACCATACTCCAACTGGAATATTACTGTTATCGTTTGCAAACAAATTTCTAACACTTACTCTTTCTTTGGATGCCCTATAAAGAAGTACACACTAAAAGTCCTCATCCTCCCCCACTCCCCAAATGATTCTTCAGTCTTGGCAACTATGGTTCTATGAATGTTATGTTTGTGGTTTCTATTTTATGGCCAATTTGTACAAGTGAAGGGAGCTCCAAAATAGTTCACTCTATGAATTATATATTTTTATGTTGCCTGCCTTGTAAGTTCTGCAAATGCCACAAATCCCCAGGGGCTGACAGGCTTGTGTGGAACATGCCAAATAAACACAAGTCTTTCCAAAATCCTGAGCACAACAGTAACTACCACCAGATGACATGTACAATTTCAATCGCTGCTCCCTGGTCTGCGATGGGAAGGAGGACAAAGAAGACTTTCTAGGTAAAAAGCAAGCTTAGTCTGGACCAAGACCTTCATAGCGTATGAAAGGGAGTCCCTGGGGATTTGTCTCATTGGAAGAATTAACATCAATCCTGCTTTTAAGTCTTTGCAAAATGACATTTAATATGGTATGTTACGAGCTGTGGTTCCCAAATGGGTGTATATCTGAATTACCTGTGGCACTGGAAAACTACAGATTTCTGGGCCCTGTTCTAAGACTGAAACCGAAAGTCTAGGACGAGGGTCAGGAAGCTAGCTCTAAAATGCTCCTGGGGGCCTCTGCTACCACTAAGAAGCTAAGGTCGGGGAGAGGGCTGCCTGCGTAAGTGCTGGAGTAGAGAAGGTGAGAACACCGTCCCTTCTTCCTTGGGTCTCCCTGGAGTGCCATGGCCTCCAACCCATAGTTAAAAGTCGTGATTAGCCTGGTGCATATGCTCACACTATATTAATGCCTGCTTACCCCGAATGGTTAGAACAGAGGTGATGGTAACTGAACGTATACATTAACTGAAATTTACACTAAACATTGTCAAAGCATTAGACCTGAATTAGTATTCATATTATGCTGAAGATAAAATTGCTTTCTTTGAGGAACAAAACTGCCTCTGGCATTTTACAGCCCCTCTGTCCCATGGTTACTCAGATGAATGTGGGGACAGTTACAGCCAGGACTGTGTGAGGCCCGAACTCAAGGACACTTCTGCTCCTCGTTGTCCCTGTCCACATGACTTTGTTTTGCTTTAAGACAGAGAGAGAGGAGAGAGCGAACAAGAGAGCATGCAAGCAGGGGAGGGGTAGAGAGAGAGAAAGAATCTCAAGCAGGCTCCACACTCAGCATGGAGCCCAATGCAGGGCTCGATCCCACGACCATGAGATCATGACCTCAGCCGAAATCAAGAGTCAGACCCTTAACCGACTGCAGCACCTCGGTGCCCCAAGGCTTTGAGCAGCCGTTTACACCCATTTGGCAAGTCCTCATTTTACAGGTCCCTAGGACACTTGGGTGCTAGGAGCCATCCATGTCACACCTTCCTCCTCCATAAAAGTGGAAGATTGGGTTGTAAGCCAATAAATAATCCTCTCTTCTTAAACTATTATTCACTTTAATCTATATTGCCATGAAGATAGAACCTGAAAAGCCTTAAAAATTAAAACTAGATTTTAATATTTTTCCTTGTGAAATATATGCATAAAAAATATACAAAAATCCGGTTCCAGTATTTTGTGCGGATACCATGGATCCCATCTGCAGGGTGTACACAGCCCTCTTTTGGAACCTCTGTCATTTCTGTCCCTGTCCCACTCTTGTTTGAGTGGCTCATGTAATAAATCTTCTTTTGTGTTCTTATGTTTCTCTTCCCTTCCACAGTTTTAATCACTTCCAGCGCTCTGCTTAGTTTAAGACCATCACCAAATCCCCACAGCCTGCACAACACAAGGCTTCAGGCTCCCTGCTGTGCCTTCCAGAACTCGGGAGCCCTTGTCGCTGACTTTTGCCCATCAAGCTGTAGTAGGACCTCTGATAAATGCATGTCCACTCAGTAACCACCAGCAACTCTTTAGACCCTTGGGGTAATTTCTTCCACTTTACAGGAGGAAACACAGGGGACCCATTTAAGAACTCTATTTTTTCCCTCTTGAATAGAAAGTTCTTTCTATTCACAACTCTCAAATACCATCCCTGTGTCTTCTAATTATTCATAACCTATCTTTTCCCAGAAGCCTTGCCAATTCTGAACCGTATGCTTTCTCCTTTCTCCCTGCTCCTACTTGAAACAGTTTCATGTCTCATGCTATCTACAGAAAGATGAAAGCTACAAATCCATTACAAGCCCATCTGTTTTGTTTCCATAATAGACTGGATATTTTGTGTGCATAGTGTATACTTAAAAAATATCTGTCTATTAAATAGATAGACTGTTTGGATAAAAATACTATTCAGTGTTGTTTTACAACCAATGCTGTCCTATTTGTCATAATTAAGGATGCTCTTTTGCTTTTCTTGTCTCCTAAAACTATAAGGTAAATCTATCAAATTTTCTTAACACTTATATCTTGAAACACTCTTGTTTACTCTATTACATAAGAAAAAGTTGGGTGATGTAGAGAAAGTTCCTTGGATTGAAAGTCATGAAACTCTGGCTTTCTCCTTGGCCAAACTAGTTGAGGGACCTTGAATAAGTGACTTTGAACAACTTCTCCGGGCCAAAGTTTCCACAAATATAATTGGGATATTGAACTGAATGATTTCAAGGCACCTCCTATTCACATCCCATGATTTTAAGGTGAGGTTGCACAATACTTACAGTTGTTCAGAGGGTTATCTGAATGTCACCTTGCACTTTTAAATATTCACTCCATTCTGGTTTATCTAATGTCCTTATTTCCATTATATACATCATTATGGTATTTCCAGAATGTAATACCCTTTACGCTATAACAAAATCCTCATACAAAGAAGCAATTTTCACAAGGAGCCAGAAGCAATTTTTGGATGTGATGATTAAACCATCATAGTTGGAACTTTGAAGTATTCTTCAGGAAAAAAAAAGATTTCTAGTTTGATTAAAAACTCGAATTTCAGGTGACCTTGGGTGAATGCTATCAATGCCATGGACAAGAAGATGAATACTTTCAAATTTCGAATTGACAAATGCCAAGAAAAAAAACCATATTAAGGAAAGGCAGATTCACTTTTAATTGTGCAACATTCTTTATGCTTCTTTGTCTGGTCAGTATATACAAATTACAGGCCAGGAGAAGCCAATAATCTGACTTACTATAGTAGGTTACAGTTTCTTAGGTTCAAACCCATAATCTGAGTAACTACAGTAGGTTACAGTGTCTTAAGTTCAAACCTCAGTTTGGTGCATAGAAAATGGAGTCCATGGAATACTTGGATGTTTGACAGAAAAGAGAAATGACATCCACATGCCACATATATGAACTATGAGCAGAATGTGGAGGACACCTAAGTGTTAGAGGCTAAACCAACCTGAAAAAATATTTCAAAGCATTTCTATGGGACTTAGTCTTGCTTTTACATATACATAGTAGCCCTATCGAACTTGTGCTTAGAACATCTGCCCACTCTTCTAATAGCCCTTATTCAGACCTTCTTGATGGCTTTTATAATCAAAATCAAATGGAGAAAACCAAGATGGGTTTGGCACTCCTATTTAATCCTCATCTTCCTGTGTATGTGTGTATATCGCCTTGTATGTTTTGTTGAGCTCAAAGACACTATAAATAAAATTTCTGTAGTAAATCTGAGCCAATTCACCCATTTCTAGCATTTTCTTTCTTTTTTTAATTTTTAAAGAATGTTTTATTTATTTTTGAGAGAGAGACATCGTAAGCAGGGGAGGGTCAGAGAGAGAGGGAGACACACAGAATCCAAAGACTGGCTCCAGGCTGTGAGCTGTCAGCACAGAGCATGACACGGGGCTCAAACCCATGAACCACAAGATCATGACCTGAGCCAAAGCTGGATGCTCAACCAACTAAGCCACCCAGGCGTCCCTAGCATTTTCTTATATGCCATGTATTCTGTGATTTACAAGTTCCTCATTAAACAACACTCAGAAAGAGAGTTGTAGATTTGTCAAAAACAACAAAGAATGATTTGGTCCTCAAATCAGTTCTAGATCTAGAGTTGTTCCATATTTAGTATTAATCAATTCAATTGATTTTTATGTTAACTTTTGGATGAGGATATGGAATTCTGTAGATGCTTTTGGGTAGACAATCTTTCCACCAGACCCACATGCTTAGTTTTTCACTCTCCATTCAGATCTAGAACACATTTTGTCTTTAAAAAAATTTTTTTTAATGTCTTTTATTTATTTTTGAGAGATAGAGACAGTGCGAGCAGAGGAGGGTCAGAGAGAGAGGGAGACACAGAATCTGAAGCAGGCTCCAGGCTCTGAGCTAGCTGTCAGCACAGAGCCCAACGCGGGGCTTGAACCCACGAAACATGAGATCATGACCTGAGCTGAAGCTGGCGCTCAACCGACTGGGCCACCCAGGTGCTCCCACATTTTGTCTTAATCACATTCATCTCCAAATAAAACATGCATAGACATTTTAGTTTATACAGACTTTTAAGGGTTAAGAGTCTGCTTTAAAGTTAAGCTTCATTTCTTTATGTGTTCTTTTTATCCTATTTTTTAAGAATTTATACTCTGAGCCCAATCTAAAAACTAATTTGTTATAATGCAATAGAGGAAAAGTGTTGATTATTGATTGTAAGTTTCAAAATTTACAGCAGTTATTGCTGGCCTGGGCCAACCACTCAATTTAGAAAGGTCTCCTCTGGATGGGGGAGGTGGGGAGAATACTCAATTATTCTCATTACAAATGTCACAAGAGAAGATGTCTTCACTGTATATAGTATAAATGCCGGGGAATGACCAAACGTGGCTTCAGTACCCACCTCTCTCATCAAAGCACTGGGTAAAGGTTTGAAGACCAAAGGCTTAGATTCACTGTTCACTGTGAACCACATCATTATTTTTCATTTAAAATTTCTGAATCAAATTTTAGTTTGAGTGTCAATTTGTAGCAAGAAACATACTCTTGGATTCAAATAACCATTGTTTAAATTCCTTGGCTGAGTTTAAGGTTTTCATTACACAACCTACAACTTAAAATAGTGTAGCAGACTGGTACAGAAATGGCATCAAATTAATCCCACCTCCCTATATCCATGCAGAAGTGTCACCTCTTTCCACATGGACCTTGGGCCTGGCCATACAATCTGCTTTGGTCAATGGGACAGTAGGCAGAACAATGCCAGCAGAGGCTTGAAAAGTGCTTGTGCACGGAGTCTGGATCCTGGTAGCCTCTGGGAGCCTTACCCCTACCATATGAACTTAGGCTAGCTTAGAGACCCTGTGAAATACTGAAAACTCTGTGACTAAATTCAACAGATAATTACTGAGCTCTTACTGAGTGCCTGCCATTTGGTTAGCAGAAAGAAATGACTCAATTATTGTGATAATTAGATTGTCTCTGAGTAGACTCTAAATTCCATGACTGTAGGGGTGTATCTGCTTTTCCTTACTTCTACATCTTCAGTACCCAGCTCAATGCCTGGCACGTAGTAGGTACTCAACAAATAGCTACTAAATGAATGCATACAACAAAGGCTATGACAAATACCCTGCTCCATGTGAACTCACAATCTAACAAGGGAACCGAACGCTCACCTGCTTGTTCTGATACCCTGTGGTAGTGCCTTACTAGAGATACAAATACAGTAGTAGGAGAAGAGGAAGGAGGGGTGATGAACTTGGCCTAACAGGCTCACGGGAACTTCCACAGAGAACATGACATTGGAGCTGGGCCTTGGTGTCTCTAGAAACTGTGTAGCCTCAGCTGAGTCATTCTCCCTTTGCCAAAGTACAGCTACCTGATTCTTAGTGGTCTGAATTAATAAGGAACCTTCTAGCCCTCCATGCTTGACTTGACTATGCAGAGTTGCCTTCTTGACATTTTTCATATTTGTGTGTGTGTGTGTGTGTGTGTGTGTGTGTGTGTGTGTGGCATATTTGATATGCAAGGAAAATACACCATGCTAAATTCATCAACTCTCTGGGCTAGTATTACCTCATGCCCACCAGATGTAGAGAGACAGGACGGAGAAACAGGACCCGCAGCTGTAAGAACGCTCAGCTTAACCATGGCTACAGAATTTCCATGATTGTGGGGTGTGTAGGTGGCTCAGTCAGTTAAGCATCCAGCTCTTGATTTGGCACAGGTCATGATCTCACAGTTTGTGAGATCGAGCCTTGTGTCAGGCTCTGAGTTGACCACGGGAAGCCTGCTTAGGATTCTCTCTCTCCCTCTCTCTCTCTGCCCCTTCTCCCATTCATGCTCTGTCTCTCTCAAAATAAATAAGTAAACATAAAAAAAACAGATTTTCCATGATTGTTTTATGTAATATCTTCATATATCAGTGAAGTTGCTTTTGTTTCAGGCAACAGAAAACCCAACCCAATTCAAACAATAAGAAAAACATATTCTCCTACAAATAAATAAAGAAAAGAAAATGTATACTCTTTCAAAATAGACTTTATTAGGCAAAGAGGTTTTAGGATTCATTCCTTATTTTTGTTCTGTTCTGCTACGCCATCATAGTAAGTCAATATTGTGCCCAGACTAGTGTTCCTTGTGTTTCATGATGGCTGCTGCAATTCCAGACATTACATGCAGAATAAGAAAGTCCAGGGGAAGAAGAGACTATCTTCCTTGGCTATTTCCTTTAAGATCTGAAAATCTTACTTAAAAGGTCATGAGAAAATTTCCCCTCACATTTCCTTGGCTTGGTCCAAGCCAGCAACCCACTCTCCACTCACCATTTCCAAATAAAATGACACAGTAATTATTGCCTTAAATTACTTACTTACCCTCGAGCTGAGGATGGGATTACCTTTGCCTTAGGGTAAAATGTAAGCAAAGTCAGATTTCTGCTAAATGGAGGAGACTGTGTGGAAATGGATGTAGGGCATGCAAGTAACAGGGTCTGCTTTAACAAAGTAATCAAAGAACCTATTGTTCTTGATTCTTCCAAAAGCCTTTCTTGAAAACCACTTTCCTCAACTACGGAAGAGAGTGTAAGAAAGGTAGACACAGAGAACATTGCTAAACAAGGTTCTACTTGCTGGCTGTGTCCCCACTGTGTCCCCATCCCCTCAGCACATGTTTTCTGATAGCCGGAGAAGGGGACAGATGACATACATTCCCCTTCTACATAAAACAACATCACCCCACACACTGACATGAGATGAAGAATTAGCAACAAGGTGAACTTGAGCTGTAAGATGAACTCCACAAAAGAATCTAGAATTCACAAGGTATTTTTAGCTAGAGATGATAATAAGACATTTAAATTGCTCTCAGATGAAGAAATGTCATACTGCCTACATGTTGGAGGCTTTTCACAAGTACATCTTTTTCCTAAATGGATTAATTTTGAATAAGTGTGCCATGTGATGTAGACTTAATCCACCCGCATGGAGAGGAGTATGCAGGCTGTTTTTTTTTGTTTCCATTTGTTACTTGGTTCTGGAAAAACAGATTTTTTCATAAAATCTCACCAAGATAGGTGAAGTATTTCCCATTTCCTATAGTGAACTATGATCACATTCAGGCTATCAAACACTGCTAAATGAAAGAGATCATTATTCCCATAAATACTTCTTAAAAAACTAACATGAATATTTGCCATGACTATAATTAATGGAAATAGTCATAGAAAGAGGGAAGAAGGAAGACAATTTTCAGAGCAACAAATATCTTTATATAGTTAGAGAGCCCCCACTGGATGTAAAAATTCTGATTTTCCCCTTTGATGTCAAGGTGTTGGACCCGAATAAGAAATAAAATCCTTGTTAGCAGAGTTCATGGTAAGCTAGAAAAATGTGGTAAAATAGAAAACTGAAGTTTAATATGAGAGAAAGGGCCACAGTTTCTAAGTGTCTAGTGCTGATTCTTGGACCGGAGCTATCCCAGAGCACTGGGGTAAGATCCATTCTTTGTCAACAGGCGACCATTGTCCCGGCCAGAGTGTCAGGTAGGCTGGATGACCATGCTACAGCACTGAAGTGGAGGGGCACATCATCCACCAATACCCCCACTCCAGGCTCCAACCAGGGACTGTGTCCTTGCACAGAGGGCCACTCAGATCTACCAAAAGGCTGGCTGGAAGACATTATATGTAGGAGATATCAACTGAAAAACAGAGAATCCATCCATTTCTCTGTAAACTCTGGATTTTGTCTTGGACCAAGTTGGGCTTTCACAAAGCTGTCTATTAGCGCATAATTCTTGGCCCCAACAAGAGCTGCCTTGACTAAGTGACATTTTCATGTCGTTGGTGGTCATCAAGGGATACTATATGATAGAGTGTCACACAATCCAGTTCTGTGTTTGTGACAGGGAAGTAATTAGCCACTCTCTCTTCTAATTTCCTACTTCTCCTCATGGTAGGGCTTACCTTACATGTAATTATCTCAATCTGTAAATCAACCCAACACTGTGAATCCAAGTTACTTCCATATAAAAGATGAAAAGCTGAGAATTAGATGAATTAAGTAATTTGTCCAAGGTCAACTGCAGAGTTGGTATGCAAGCCCAAACTCATGGTCTTTAATCCACTACACTACCTGGAAAACTAGTACATTTCTGCTTCATGGCAAATAAGAAGTGTGTAACCATTTATGGCCCCATTTTGGCTACCAGGAAATTCAGAGTAAAGGCTGATCTGCACAGCAATGTTTTGGACCTTAGCATCTCTGTATATTATAGTTTCTATTTCAATTTATATTTTTCATGGTTCTGATATGTTTTCATTTATATTTTATCATTTTATTTTGCATTTTCTATAAATCGTCCCAAATTGTTTGAAGAATGAGCAAAGTATTAAATCCACCAACAAATAAAATACATTATTATTTTGTTGCCTGTTAAAATATCAGCTCAAAATGTATTTTTTTTTTTTTTGCCTATGGCATAACCACAATCTCATGGTAGATAAGCTTGACTCAGTTTAGAGTAGTAGTTATAATTAACAACACTTGTAATTTTCCCTCCTTCATCTGGTAACAGTATCTCCATTTTATTTTACAGAATCACCCTCTTGCCTGCTCTGCCCAGGAGATTTTGGAGGGCTGCCCTCAACCTTGCCTCATGGGAGGATGTTTGAACTGGGCATGGTCAACCAATGCATTCCATCCACTGGACATGACAACTGGCTAATAGATGGGCACCTGACCGTAGTTGTCCAATGAGACTCCATCTCGGGAATTTGTAGGCCAGTTGAAGGTCACGTTCTTTTTTCTACTATAATTAGTGAATGTTTGCCTGGGGGTCCGGGTAGCCCTTTAACCACCAAGAGAGAAGATCTACCTGAGCTAGGTTGCCCAAGAACCAGGAGGTTAAGACTAGACCAGAGCTGATGGTAGAGATTGAGTTCCTGGGTCCAGCCATACCTGACTGAGAGGCTTTAGTTATGTGAGTAAATATATTATCCCTCCCCCAAAGATAGCTCAACCTGTGTTCGTGTACACACACACATGCACACACACACACGCACACACGAAGACACACACTTCTGTGTTCATTTAAGCAGTTGTGCTTTTACCACTTACAACATAAAGACCTGACTAATATTTTGAGAAACTGGTGAATGAGCCTATATTAAAGTCAATTTCTTTCACAAAGCCTTTTCGAACTCTTCTGGGCCACAATAATGACCTCCATCTCCAAAATTCAAACAGTCTACGCCTTGTAACTCATCCCTTGGTTAGGCACATGATGATTTATATCATTCTTTAATCGGTCTTGTGGCCAATTATGCCAACCTGATGCACTCACTAGCTTGTAAGGCTAAGCCTCAGAGTACTCGATGATTCTTTCCCTCTTGCCCTCTCTTTTATCCCTCCCCTTTCTTCCCTCTCTCACTCCTCCCTCTGTTTCCTTTTGGCCATAGAACATGGTTTTTAGCCCAGCACATAACAGGGATGCAGTAACTATCAATTGATTAATCAACTATCATTGTGTTTCACATTAAATGTGAATATTCTATTTGGAAAGTAAACATATACCATTTTTGTATTATTGGCTGCTTTCTTTTATCCCCATGGCCTCCTCATATTTAATATGCAAAACCAGTATTTTTTAAACTTAACTATTTCCAATTACAGAAAATATTTTGAAAGAATGACCATCTCTGTGGCAGATCCCACTGGGATATACCCAATACCCCAATAGATAACCCAATACCTATTCTGCCTCATATCTTAGTGGAGTCATGGTTTCATTCTAGATAAAAACATACCCAACTAAAAATATTCATCCTCTTAGACTCTTTCGAAGCTGGAGGTGACTGAGTGATCAAATCCTGGCCATTCATTTAACAAAATGAATGAGACATATGTAGATATTGCTGAAATGGTCTTCCAAGAAATCTTTTAGCAATGAGCAGACTCATCTGGCAACCTTTAACAAACCTTTGTATTCAATCCCTTTCTCCTTTCTGGAACATAGGCACAATGTCTAGAGGTGCAGCAGCCATGTTGTGACCACGAGGAAAGAAACATTAAGGATCACTGTACAAGCTGAGATCTACATGCTACTGAGGACATGAATAAAGAAAAGAGATAGATCCCCGAGAGCCTCACTGTGCCATTACACCAGGCCTGGACTGCTTCCTGCATGCAAGAAAGAAGTCTCCTTTCTGCTGAGACCACTGTAGTCTGGTTTTGTGTTGCTCTCCACCAAACACTTCCAAATGATGCATCCGCCTCCCCCTTCAAGTTTTTGATAATTTTCTGAATTTTTTTAATGGCCACAGGAATGACTAGCCTCTGAGGAAATCAAGAGCGCTTGCGGTCCTGCTGCGCCCCGGCACTGCTGCAGCAGCACTGTTCACATAAACATTCTCTATCTCTGCTCAAAATATGTCACTGGAAAGCTTTGTGCTTTCTTTCTTCAAGTACTTTAAAATCCTTTCATTTGACAAGGTCCTCTCGTTTTTGGGGTAGTTTATTAAATATTTATGGTTGGAAGTCAAAGGTAGCTGGGTAAGGAGATGCGTTATAAACACCATCTGTACTACTAGCAGCCTGTCAAACGTAGCTCGCTGTAGTCGTTTTAATCCGCTTGGTTATGGTAAAGACTCCTTCCTTGAGAGGTGTCAGGTTGATTTTAAAAAACACGAAACTCGCTAATTTGCTCAGAAATATAGCTAAAGAGTCCGTCAGCCCCTTGGTCTACACCCCCGGCTTTAGTGTAAACGTGGTAAGTCTATATTTCGTATACTTTGCACCCAGAAAATTATGTGGTCAATAAACAACTCTTGACCTAATTCTGTGAGTTGCTCTTAAGGCCAAACTATGTTCTCCAATCCATCACAGGGAGTGATCTCATCCAGACGGTCACTTGCATCCAAGGGTGGAAATGCAATTTTCCTTTTCAAGAATTTATAAACAATTCCTTTGAAGCTTCAGGAGTAATATTTGGTAAGCTCTGACATAAATTGTTTAGAATCATGACTTGGAAATCTTTCCCTGGTCTTTCCACTGGTCAATATGCTTGCAAACAACCTACATGTTGGAAGAAACCTGTTATAAACTGCAATGTTCCATTCTGTTCCCTTCCATTCCCTTCCATTCCCTTCCCTTCCCACTACCCCCCCAATATATATATTTTTTGGTAGAAAGTTAACAAATCTGTGTGAATTGCAAATCTTTCATTTGCATTTGTCATTTTCCTTTTTAAAGATGTTTCCTTATCTGTTGAAAAAGTCTGCAGGTTTTTGCACAAGAGCTGTCAACTGCTCAGCTCTGATTCCTGAAAGTACCTTGAGCACCTGCTCACTCAGGCAGGTGTTGTCCTCCTTACATCGTGTGTCTTTTCCACCTGCAGGCCTACTGCGCTTTCACGAGAGGACAGCGAATTGAGGCACAAATCAATCTCTCTTTCTCTCTCATGCACACCAGTTCATTGAAATAAAATTTTATTTTACCACGTAAGAAACCAACAAATGAAGGCATGTCATGTCAACAGTATTTGTATAGCTAATTCTACACAACTGCAGTGAAAGTTCTAGGTAAACACAGAGCTTCTGTTTCTACACAAGAAATTCAACAGAAGCATGAATATTAGAAAAATAAGTAGAGACTTAAGAAATTCGTTTCAAGTGTCCCAGAGTAATAGACTCAAGCAGGCAGAGTCCCGTCTGCGTCTCTAAGACTCTCAAAACACACCCATTACACCTTTCTGCAGTCCAGCTCCATCCACGAGGGTGCAAATCCTAGACTAAGGCAGTCTAGCTGGGGATGGGAGGGGGCTCCTGGATGAGGCCAGTAGCCACAGGCCACACCTTCTGGAAGGGAGTTGTGAATGACTGAGAAAGGTGTATCTAGGAAGTCTACCGCTGCACGATTGTCAAGGTCAAGTTCAGGATGCCTCTGCACACTAACACACTAGATGGCCTCCATCATATCTGGGACAGAATTGAGGCCACAGGTTTGCTCAGCTAAAATGCACAGCAAAAGAGGACAGTTTCTTCTCACATCAGGATGTGGGCAAAATTGTGCAGTTGGCAAAACTCCACTGCCCCCCTCCTCCTCTCCCTTGCCTTTCCCTGCATTAATATTAACTTCCTACTATGTGCCAAGGGACTCCGGGATGAGGAGTGCTGATGGCCTTGTAGGGACTCCATGTGAAAGGAAAGTGATAGACAGGTCCAAGGTGAAGGGCCCTGAGCAGGAGCACCCAGCCCTGGAGCAGAGCGGGCAGGGAGGGGGAGGGAGGGGCTGCCACAGAAGGGTTCAACAGCAGGGGTGGTAAAGTTTTACTGTCATGCGCCTGATAGGAAATAGTGTAGGCCACAGAGGGCGTATTTTCTATGTCATAAATTTGTTGCTTCCCAGACTTTTAAAAACATAAAAACCATTCTCGGCTTGTGTGAAATGTAACATCAAGCCAGTGGGCCAAGTGTGTTGATTGGCCTTCTGGAGGAAATAATGCCTGTACTGAGTTCTGAAGGACAAGACATAAAATTAACTAATGTTTAATAAACGCTTTGATCTGTCAGGCCCAGGACCAATTGCTTCATACAGTTCATTTTCATCATCATGATACCATCAAAGGGTTCTGTTTTTATTACTTTCGTCTACAGCAAGGAAACTGAGGACCAAGGCGCATTAAACTACCTGTCCAAAGTCACAGCCCCAGAGCCCAGCTGAGGCTGGAAACCAGGTCTGTTGGTTTTAAAGGAGCTGGAAGCAGACCATGTGCTGTGTAGATTGTGCCCTGGACAAAGATGCCCACAGAACAGGTGTGAGTGGCTGAAATCTAGCCCACACCCTACTGGCCAAGCCAGGAGTCTGGGTGAGAGGCAGTGTTCAGCCCACCAAAGCAGAAAGAGTGCCCAGTTCTTTGCACAGAGGTACCTCCTTCTCCCCAGGGCTGTGCTGGTGGGGATTTGGGAGGAGATTGATTTCTGACTGGCCCAAAGACCATCCCTTCTTAGGACTTTAATTAGAAACAGTTAGGAATAGATGCTAGGGTTTTGCCTAAATCCCTGAAATATGGAACATACCAATACTTTCAATAATAGTTTAGAAAACACTGTATAACCACAATGAGATATATGGTGGCTATAATTAATAAAGCAGACAATCACAAGTGTTGGCAAGGATATAAGGAAATTGGAATCTTCATGCATGGTTAGTATTGTATAAAATGGTACAGCCACTTTGGAAAATAGTTTGGCAGTTCCTTAAAAAGTTAAACATAGTTAGCCTATGGCCCTGAAATTGGACTCCTAGGTATATATACCCAAGACATGGTCCAAAAAGTCTTATGTACGAATTATTCATTATTCAATAGTAGCAATATTTGTCATAGCAAAACAATGGAAACACCCCAAATGTCCATTAAATGATGATGGAATATACAAACTGTGGCATATCCATACACAGTACTCTGCTATATAAATGAGTGAAGTATTGACATAGGCCACAACATGAATGAATCTCAAAAACATACACTAAGTAAAAGAAGACAGATACAAAGGGCACAAATCACACACACTGTATGATTCCATCAACATTAAATGTCTAGAACAGGCAAAACCACAGAAACTGAGAGCAAATTAGTGGCTTCCCGAGGCAGGGGGACAGGACGGAGGTGGGGAGTGACTGTCAATGGGTGCAGTGCTGAGAAACAGAAGAACCATAACTAACCCCAAGTGGCTGGGGCCCAGATTGGAAGGGTGGGGTTGGGGTGGTGGTGGGGATGTGGAAGGGCACAGGGCCACAGAGAGACCAGCTCCAGACGAGGAGGTGGTACTCTATGACTGGGGGCTGGGTGCCCAAGGTCCTCTGTGCCCTTCTGTGCTTCTGCCACCCGCATAGATGCTCTAGGTCCCTCCTGGTCTGGAAGCTTCTGATCTAGCCGGCCACCCTGGGATGCCGAAGGCTCAGAGGGGTCCTTGCTCCCAGAGATTCCAAAGGAGGACTCAGGAGAGAACAATGCTTCCCTCTGACGCAGCACCTTGTTCATGGCAGAATGCCAGGCACCGAGGGCCCCTGGAGAGGCAGAAACTTTATGGGTGAGGTCCCAGCCTGCACACATTATAGAGGTTGAATACATTTTCACCGCAGTCCTATAAAACACTGCCTGTCCTATACAACTGTAACATCACAAGAGAAAGCCAGCTGTGATTTGTGCTGAACCCAAACACTTCCATCTTTTCTAGTCCTAGGAGAGGGGGTGTCCTGTCCACCCATTGGACTGACCATCACTAGGACAGAGCTAGATACGAAGTTATTTTCAGCCCCTTAATCTACTTGTATTTTATTTTCCCCAGTAGGACTGCAGGCCCCCACAGGCAGGAGCTCTGTCTTCAGCGATTTCTTTTTCCCCTCAGGGAAGTGGAAGATGTTTAGCCTCGGGCCCCTCATTCTGCCTGGCTGCCACCAGCAACTGGCCATTAACCCATGTTATGTAAACCTTCCTTGTTAGAAATAATTAATAGACTTGTCTTGTGTACAATCAAGAAAATGCCTCCGAGCCTTTTGCAAGTAACTGCATCTAATTAATTCTCAAGCCATCCTTTTTCGGTGCCAGCAATGCCTAATGAGAAAAGCTTCCAGAGTGGCCTGCAACACCCGCCTGGTGTGGGATCCCGCGGCTGCTGTCTGTCCATCTGGTATACCTGATGGGGTACAGCCGAGGTGCAAAGGGAGATTTGATAAAAGTAACCCAGACAAGTCTCCAACCACCACCTCTTGAAGATTCTTCATTTTGCTTTTAAAGGAGGAAGCAAGAAATCATGGTAAGCAAATGGACAGCAAACCTCCCCAGGGTGGGGAAGAAACCCGGGTCCTTCATGCTCCTGGGTCTTTGTCCTGAGGGATGTCAGGAAGGCTTGAAGTGGGGACGCAGGGGCACAGCTGGGCCCCAAGAGAGGGGAGGAAGCTGGACCCACGGTCTGAAAGACCTAACACAACGGGAAAAGTTCCTGAGGAGACTCCGAGACGATGTGTTGGGAGGCTGGAGTGTGTGAGGAAGGCTCCATGGATGTTCTCAGCATGGGCGCGAGGCCTCGCTGACTGCTCCTGGGCACGTAGCACCTGTGGACCCGACCACACTTACTCCTCACACCAGCCCTATGAGCGGGGGGCTACTGTGGGTGAAGAAACTTTGGAGAGGTTAACAAACTCAAATTCACATTACTAGTGAATATATAACTGCCCCTTAAACTTCTGTCTGACTCTAAACCTTAAGCCAATCAAAGCCATTTTCATAGATATGAGGGGTCAGAAATCACCTAGGAACATTCTAGAAAGTCTAAAAGGCTGAACTGACACCGAAGCCATAAAAACTGAAATGTGTTTAAAACTAATGGCTATAGATGTTTAGAAGAAAAACCCAAAGAAAATTTGTGCTGAAAAACTAACTGCCTTTGGAAGACAAACTATTTTGGAAAGGTACAGGTTCCACATTTGGCCATAACCACCATGATACTTGTGGGGAATTATTATTAGCCTGATTATCTCGTTACAGAGAAAAACCTTACATGACCCTTTCCTGTTAGGCTGTGAACTCACCATGGTAACAGAGCAGGTATTTATTGTTATTTATCTGCAGCCCTCACCACAAGAAGGGTCCTTACATATTGGTGTGCATGCATGCATGCACACAAGCGCATTACCCCCACTCCCCCCACAAACCACTCCTACACCAAAGAATACTTTGGAGAGGGAAAAAGGCTCTCCTGACTCCAAGGAGACTCTCACATTTCCCTTTGCTGGGCTGGAGCAGATCTGAGGCAGATCTACTGCAGGGATAAGCTGGAAAGACCCTTGCAAAGGGCAGCCATGTTGGAAGATGCCCAGCTGTCCTGAGAAGGCGGACAGGCCCAGAGGTAGGGGTGCCCTCTGGAGGTAAGGGTTTGGGGAGGAAAAAGGTACATCCCAACTGGCTTAGGGGAGACATTCCTATGTAGGGGATATATATATATATATATATATATATATATATATATATTTATTTTGAGAGAGAGAGAGAGAGAGAGAGAGAGAGAGAGAGAGAGAGAATGAGAGAGA
This sequence comes from Suricata suricatta, assembly GCF_006229205.1. NCBI lineage: Eukaryota > Metazoa > Chordata > Mammalia > Carnivora > Herpestidae > Suricata > Suricata suricatta. Next base: position 128,563,877 of record NC_043706.1, on the reverse strand, counting down.
ATGAGTGAGTACACGTAAGCAGGGGAGGGGCAGAGAGGGAGAGAAAGAATCCCAAGCAGGATCTGCACTCTCAGTGCAGAGCCAGATGTAGGGCTTGAACCCACAAACCATGAGATCATGACTTGAGCCGAAATTAAGAGTCTGATGCTTAACCGACTGAGCCACCAGGTACCCCTATGTAGGGGTTATTAATGAGGCTCAAGTTCACTTCTCTAGGAGAATTTCCCATGCTTGGGAGGGATCTCAGGCTATAATAATGTCCATGTAAAAATAATGCTGTGAATCAAAATGAACTGAAAGTTGGATTAATGTAGACGAATACCATAGTTTCTTCTATTCATGCTTATTAATGATGTTTATTTACACATATCCTACTTTATTCCAGCAAAAATACAAGCTAGCTCAAAAAGAGATGTTCCCTTTAGCAAAGAAGTACAAATTAAAGATAAACCACTTATTTTTACATTAATAAGAAAAAAAAGTAAAAGGCTTAAAATCTAACATGGTGCCCGGAATTGGAGGCTGAAATGCACGCCTTAAAGAGGCAATTGATATATTTCTGATACTCTGTTAGATAAGGCAGGAGCCATCTGTCTGAGCCTAATCATAAAATATGGGTAAGGAAATATGAACTCAATCACACACATTTCCTGTGATCCTTTAATCATCATTTAAAAGCAAGTAAGAATAATAAAAAAGAGAGTATTTGGTTTGACAAAGAAAAATTTGAAGAAGATGGCCCTATAAAATTTATATCCAAAGCACTGTGAAGGCCAATTTTTAAAAAGCACTCTACAGACAAATTCAGGTGCCAGGTGATGAAGAACCACTAAAGAATGGAGGAGTCATTAGATGCTTTATTAAATCAAATGACTAATAGTTGAAAGTAGAAAGAAAAGATTAGGGGGGAAAATATTAGTTTTTATAACATATGTAAGACAGGATAAAATGTTTCTTTTCCAAGCACATTCTCGAAGAAAATAAGTCTTTATGAGCTTTTTACATGGAAATGGTATCTTAAAATTTACTTTAAGAGCATTAAATGAAGATTCCAAATAGGAAAGCAAAGTTCAATAGATTTGGGAAGAGTTCCAGGTTCGTATTCAATTCATAAAGCAATAGGTCTTTTCCTTCTTACACATTATTATAAAGCCTTTCTAGAATTTTAACTGCATGAGGACTCAGATTCTATTCCTAGGGGCCAGAGCCTCTAAGGGGCCCCGTCTGGTGTGTGTTCTGTGGTTCATGGCCACCAGGACGCCACAGTTGTCTGTGGAGAGTGGCCACTGCTTATCAGAAAGAGACAGAAACACTGTCTAGGTGATTTATCTAAGAGAGGCCACCTTCTCTCTGCTTTAGAATCACTAGGGCACAGGTTGAGACTTCCAAGCCCCGAGCTCCACCTACCTGCCCCGGAATCAGGCTCTTGTGGGTGAAGCCTGAGAGCCTGTAACCTTTACAGATAGCTGTTGGGGCCGATGTGGGAGCATTCCCCCGCGTAGGGGGTCAGGGGGCACGCCTGGGTGCTTATCGTCGTCAGTGTTTATATCCAGCCAGCATGTAACTATGATCCTCAACAGTGAGTCTTCTTCATTAAATATTTACTGAGGGCCTGCTATGTGCAAGGTCCTGTGCCTTAGACATGGGAATAGATGCAGAGATTCAGGTGAATGAGAGCCCCAAATCTCACATGAGGGCATGTTGGTAGAGAGAGGTGCAGATGCTCCAAAAAACTGAGCCAGTGGGGGCTGCTCTCTGAGTTACAGGCAATCCTTCCTCCAATTTGGAGCCCAGAGGGTGATGAAATGCTACCCTAGAACTCTGCCAGGCTACCTCTCTCCACTCTCCTCTACTCTCTGCACAGCACAGAGGCCCAACCATGTGATCAGACCACAAGAGCATAGGGATGGGAGCCGTCCTGGGAGCTGGAAGGGAGGTGAGGAGGGACAGAGGGCATGTGCAATTTGATGAATAAGGTGGCAAGAAATTTCCTCTGCTCTAGTTCATGTTTTCTGCCAAGGTCGGGTCCTGCTCACTAGCTAGGTAAGAATTATTTAGCAGTGAACCTAAGTGCAAATCACAGGCCACTACAAATCACAACATCGTACCTCCTGCAGAAGCTAGGAGGTAGTATGTTCAAACGGATGCTGCGTGGGGTATATGTGTGAGGTCCGTGGGGCCGGGGTGGGTGGAAGCCACTCCATCTCCTGGCAAACGGGTGATGTCAAGACCTCCCTCAGAGGTGGAGGAAATGAAGAGGCAGTAGTTGGGAGGGAGGAGAGCTCAGGGGATGAAACAAGTTCTAGGGTCTAAGATCTCCTATTTATTAAACTTCCTGGGCTAAGATCAGCTGTGCCTTCTATCCAGTGTGGATCGTGAGGCATCCAAGACCAGAAATAATGTCTGTATTCAGCTGTGAAACCCAGACAGTCTCTTTGCCCTGTTTCACTATTTATGATGATGCAAAATTAGTGCCAACACCCCATCTCCCTCTTCTTGTTTCCTGTAACAATTCACAAAACAAACTCAAGAAGATTATTACAGGGGGGCCTGGATGGCTCAGTCAGGTAAGCGTCTGACTCTTGATTTCAGCTCAAGTCATGTTCTTATGGTTCACAGGATTAATCCCTGTGTCAGGCTCTGTGCTGGCAGCTCAGAGCCTGTTTGGGATTCTCTCTATCCCTCTCTCTCTGCCCTTCTCCCCCACTCATGAGTTCTCTCTCTCAAAATAAATCAATGTGTAAAATAAAATTGATCTATTGCAGTATAGCATAGTGCCAGGTTTCCCATCTCAGCTCCGCCTCTTACCAGCAGTATGACTGCAGGCATATTACTTAACCTCTTCTTGCTTCAGTTTCTCCGTCTGTAAAATGGGCTAATAATAGTACTCATTTCATGAACTGTGAGGTTTAAATGTAAACTATTCAAATCAATGTGTCGCACATAGTAAGCACCCAATATACTTTGGCTATTACTCTTGCCTTTTCCAAAGTTCCTATTCAAACAAAAACCAAACAGCTGACTACCTTAAATGAACCATTTAAGTGCACAAAAGTTCGAGTACAGTAAGAGGCACATCTTTTTAAAGGCATGTGCTGTTTGAAGAAGTGACAGTCTGTTGAAGGCAGTCCCTGAAGTTATTTGTTTTGTGCTGTTACACCTGTGGGTGTATCTATGTAACACCTACACCCCACACTTGGCTTAAGCACTCACTCCCCACTCCCACACCTACCCTCTTGTACGAGTTCCTGGAAACCATTTTATTCCACTTTTCAAATTGGAAGTATCCTTCCTTGACTTTGGTTCCTGTTTCAGCCTGGGTTTCTTGGATGTAATGATTCGAACTTGTCCTTCAGTGACAGAAGCTCACCAAATGCTGGCAGTAAGTTCACCAAGAATTTCTCTGCATTTTTATGTATGTCTCTGCTTTTCCTACCTGGATCAGTATTTCTTTCCCAGGATTTAGTACTTATGTTGACATAATAAAATGAGGTGCATCAGGATGCAGTTTTGTACGATAGGTAATCGACACTTATCATTTGTCGCTGCCTAAAATCTTTTGAACACCTTGTCAGTATTTTGATAGCTCCATAGAATGTGAACCTGCCTTTCCAACTTTTCTGGCTTCCCTTGAAGCTATGCTTGATCATTTAGAAATAAGCAGCATTCCTTCGTTGGCATTCTGGAACAGCTTTATTTATTTATTTATATTTGTAAAAGACAGGGTTTTCATTTATTTCCTATTTTTTTATTTTATTTTTTAAATTTTTATTTTTGAGAGACAGAGAGAGACAGTATGAGAAGTGGAGGGTCAGAGAGAGAAGGAGACACAGAATCTGAAGCAGACTCCAGGCTCTGAGCTATCAGCACAGAGCCCGATGCAGGGCTTGAACCCATGAACTGTGAGATCATGACCTGAGCTGAAGTTGGTCGCTTAATCCACTGAGCCACCCAGGTGCCCGTATTTTCCATTTTTTAAATTCAAACCCCAGTCAGTTATTATACAGTGTAATGATGATTTTAGGAATAGAATTTAGTGATTCATCACTTAACATGTATCACCCAGTGCTCATCCCGACAAGTGCCCTCCTCAATGCCCTTTGGAACAGTTTCTTAAATTACAGTGACCCAGTTGGAAGGTAGGCTCTTCTTTTAACTCCCTCACCCCTATCCCCATGACCAGTCTGAGAAGCAAATGTAATGGCTGGAGCTTCAGTGGCCATTTTGGACCATGAAGTAATCTCACGCACAGAAGTCATGCACAAAAATAGTGGCTCCTTGATGACTGTGTGGTTGTCCTGCCAGACTAGGGCTGCCTATCTTTGCATTTACTTATTACAAAAAAGGAAAATAAACTATCTTCTGTAGGCCATTTTCATTTTGTCCTTTTTATTACATGTAGCCCAATGTAACCATATATTGTTACATTATAAATTAATCTTACTCAGTATATTTCACTTATCAAAGGTAGGATCAAGTTTTGATTCCGATTTCTCTCAGATTTCTGAGTTCTCATATGAAAGGTACGACCATATTTAGCAATATGGGGAAAAAGACAGAAAACCAGACATGTGTATCTCTCACCTAATGAGATACCGTAGGAGGCATTCAGCGCCACTGCGATCCATTCTTATCCAAACACTGAACTAGAATCTGCATTTAACCGCCAATTTTACAAGAAATACAGAAAGTAGAGTAACGTGTTCTACAGTACCGCAGGGATGCAAGCATCAAAATCCAGAATGTAGGAAACTCTATAGGACAAATGGTTCAGTTTCTTCAAAACTAAATTTCACGGTGGGGGAGGGGTGGCAAAGAAAAAAATAATTTACAGATTAAAACTGATTTGAGTCATATTAACAATTGCATTGTGTAGAAGCTTTGGATATTGAGTTGAATAAACTGAAAAACATTTGGAGGCGATCAGGAAAATGCAAATGCTACCTGGGTTTCTGATGATACTCAGGTCCTACCGTTAATTTAAAAGGTTATAATAATGGGATTGCAGTTCTATTTTTAAGTTCTTATATACATGCTTATAGAGATATATACTGATATATTTATAGAGGAAAGGGCATAATATATGGGATTTGATATAAAATAATACAATAATACAAGGTGGGGGGGTGGTAAGAGTATAAATGAAATAAAATAGACCAGGTATCTTAGTCCGTTTGGGCTACTATAACGAAAATACCATACCCTGGGTGGCTTACACAACAAAAACATTTCTCACAGTTCTGGGGGCTGGGAAGTCCAAGATGAAGGTGCCAGTCAACTGGATGTCTGGTATGAGCTGCCTTCTTGCTCTCTCTTCACGCAGCAGGGAGACAGATCACTTCTCTCCTGTCGCTTCTCTACAAGGGCACTGATCCCATTCACGAGGGCTCCACCTTTACGATCTAATGATCTCCTAAGGCCTCACCTCCAAATACCAGCATTTTGGGGCTCAGGGCTTCAACATATGAATTTTGACGGGACACAAACAGTGCAGAACCTTAGGCCCCACCGCAGTGTTTAGCCCCATGTGTTGGCAACTGGTGCAGCTGGAAAATGGGTACACAGGGCCTTGTCAAACCCGTTTTTCTAATTTTTGTATATGTTTAAGATTTTCCAAAATTTAAAAACAATACTCAACAAAACTCCTGCATTCTTTAGCAGACTAAATTTTTTTTTCTTTGATGAATTGATGTCTTTTATTATGGTAGATTCTTTTCTATAGAATCAATAATTAGTAGAATTAATAGCTTTTCTGAACTGGCATAGGAAAGCCAAAATGTTGGAGTAAGAATTTCATGTTAAGGAATCAAAATCCCAAGAGAAGAACAAGCTAATCATTGTTATGGCTCTCCACTGAAATTCCTTGTTACCACGTACCCAAAACTTTTAGGGGTATTCATCACTGACAACAAAATTATCTTCTAATGAATTAGTATAATTACATCTAATCCATTCTAGTTGGTTTCTTGGGACATCCCAAGGCTCACAAATGAGTTTTGGTCTCTATAAGACTGGACAACCTGCCCACTCATATAAATACAAGGTTTTATGTAGTCCTGGAAAGGGCTCCTGCTGCCTGCTGATGGAGAGAGTCTAGAATAAAGGCATTCTTCAAATCGCCTGTACAATGGGCAGGTCACAACATCGGCACCAATTCAAGATGGGTGTCTACAGAAGTTCTGCCCTGGCCATAGCAAAGCATTTACAGATGATCTTTGCTTAAACCCTTGGTTTCCAGTTGGGCAACTTTAATGATTAGCAAGCTGAGGGGCCCATAAAAGCCACTGGCACTGCAAGTTCCTACTGGCTCTACGAATTTGCTAAGACATTTCTGCACAAAGCTATCTGAAACTTCTAACTTTCTCTAAAACTTCTGTGTAGAGTATGAACCAGGCATCACCAGCAGTAATATAATTTGAAACATGTCAGAAAATGCAGAACCTTAGGCCCCACTGAAGACTTCCAAGACCCATTGATTCCTATGCACATCACCATGTTAATAGCAACCTAGGAGCACCTACCTGCTTCCAATAATGTACAGTGAACAGTTCGGTGTGAAAAGATCACCAAGTTGGCATTCTGCAACAGCATTAAATACTTATTCTCCCAAGAGACTTTTTGTTAAGTGCTATCCTCTGTGCTTATCTGTGGGTGGTTCATCACTGGATAAAAATAAAACAGAAACGCTCAGGGATCATCTACCACACCTGATAACTCTTTATCTTCATTTCTTGCCAAATCTAGGAACAGGCTCTGACCGGCCAGAGAGAAATTTTTCCAACTGTTTTGTTTCTCCCTGTGGAAAAATTGTGGGGGCCCCTACAGGCAAAGGCAGCATAGATAAGATCTGGTTCCCCCTGATCCTTGTGTTCTCTTAAATTATACACCATGGGGTTACTGTTATTTGTTAACAACAGCAAGGCCTGAAATCCACCCCACCCCCACCATAGTACGGAGTTTAATGAAACACAGCTCAGAACTGAGGCAGTGATATCAGCTCCCTCTCCCTCTGTCCTTAACTTTTGTCATGGTTCAATGTTGCTCCATGTCATCTGATAAGCAGCCATGAGATGAAAAGTGACAAGTCATGAACCGAAATGTTCATGGACATATTTTCCAGTGGGTTATACAAACTCAGGAAATGCACACAAAATACCATAAAGAAGGCCTACAGGTAGGGCACTGAATCTATTTTTATTTTTTATTAAAATTTTTTAATATTTATTTATTTGAGAGAAAGAGAGAGAGAGACAGAGCATGAGTGAGGAAGGGCAAAAAGAGAGGAAGACATAGAATCCAAAGCAGGTTCCTGCCTCTGAGCTGTCTGCATAAAGCCTGACATGGGGCTTGAACTCATGAACCATGAGATCATGACCTGAGCTGAAGCCAGACACTTAACCAATTGAGCCACCCAGGTGGCCGTATTTTTAAATTGTAAACTATTTGCTGCCAAAAAGAATGTAGCGCCACTGTCTTCTCTACCCCTCACTCTCTCCCCCCAAAAAAGCAGAGAACCAGTAAAACAACTAAAAGAAGAACAAAAGACAACAGTTAAGTACAAAGGGAAAGGCGTCAATACAGAAAAAGATAACAATTTCAGCTTCCTAGCAAATTATTTTTTTCTGATAGTTTCTTTTGATTTTACATTTCTCTTCTGAGCATCTAAGTTTTCAGTTGTGACTTTTTTAGAAAAGCTATTTGTTTTGAAAGCCAAATTTTTCCAAAGCCAAGTGATGGAGAGAAGAATGATTTGGAATTCTAAAAGTGAAAAAGCACAGCCCGAAGGAAGACATCGTTTATCAACAAAATCAAGGACTGGTAAAAGAATAAAGTAAGAGCTAGTTGCTTCCCAAAGGGAGGTAAAGGTTAAGGCGGCTGGTGGAGGAGAAGGAAGAGGGACAAGATAATGCGAGGAGCTGTCTGGGTCCCAAGAAAAAGGTCTAGTGATCTATCACCTTGGCCAAGTGGTTTGGGAAGGGGGTGGTTGATGGACACCTCGGAGGACACGGGGCCAGCTTCCCAGGGTGGGTCCTCAGAAGCTCTGGACCATAGCCTGAGCTTCAGGGTGATTCTGGCTGAGGGAGATATTCACTCTGAGACATGGTCCTGAGGAAGTTCACCTTGACAAGTCTCCTGGGATTCCTCTGAAGCATGAGACACAGGCCGGAGGCACTAGAGTCCAAACAAGGAGGGAGCAGCACGTGGGGGCCCACTGGGCAGAGGTCCTGCCCTGGGGCCAGCGCCACCGATTCAACAGGCTAAAACCCAACACCGGGCCCAGTGACCTGGCGCAACTGTGGACAGAGGACAGCATCTGGACAACATGGCACTCCCCCTGAGGACACACAAACCTCTTCTCTCCAAGGAAACCGATCAGCCATGAGAAATAGATGAAAGGAAAGAAGGGAGGGGCCCCTGAGTGGCTCAGATGGTTAGGTGTCCAACTCTTGATTTCGGCTCAGGTCATGACGTCACAGTTCATGAGATTGAGCCCCATGTCAGGCTCTGGGCTGACAGTGCAGATTCTCCCTCTCTGCTCTTTCCCCACTTGTACTCACGTGCATGGGCACGTGCGCGCGCTCTCTCTCTCTCTCTCTCTCTCTGCCTGTCTTCTGCTGGAGGGCTCTCTCTCGAAATAAATGTTAAAAAAAAAAAAAAAGAAAGGGCAGGGTAGGAAGGAGAGAGATGTTAGGAGGTTAGTTTAAACTGGAGGAAACTAAGATGTCTTGCTACCAACTCCTGCGCTAGGTTTACTTATATCAGGGAAAATTCTATGAATGGATAAAGAAGATGTGGTACGTGTGTATGTGTACACACACACACACACACACACACACACACACACACACAATGGAATACTACTGGATGATGAAAACCAACGAAATCTTGCCACTTGCAGCAATGTGGATGGAACTGGAGGGTATTATGCTAAGTGAAATAATAATAAAAACCTCATACCTTTTACAAGTGTATATACGTACATGAATATGTATATGTCCTTAAATTTACTACAAAGTGGAACTAGCTCTGATTAATGGAGAGAGCAGGAAAGCAATGCCCGCCTAGTAGTTCTGGGTTACTTTCATTAATACTGCTAAGGTTGTGAGCCTGGAACTGTGGCATAAAGAATAGGTGAACTGTAGTCTGGTGGCAGCGGGATGGCTTAGATTCTGCTTTGTGCCTGGCACAGAGCTCTGGAGGAAGGAAACGGGGACCAGGAAGGAAACAGGACAAGGTAGGGAGCAGTGTCAAAGGAAGTATTCAAGATTACCTTAGGGGACTGAAAGAACCTATTCTGATTGTGAAATTTATCTGTTTCCCAACACAATCAAATTAACTCTAGGCTCTACTAATAGGAAACAAATTTCAAAATCAGTAAATAAAGAACAGAACCCCCCCTTCCCCCAAACAATGCAGGACCATGGCCTATTGCTTTTCTCAGTAAGGTCTGTTAGTTCTTTCTACATTTGCATAATTAAGGCAATAGTTCTTAACATAATATGCACTATTTATCCTGTGAAAATGGAACTTGCCTATTCAGCCATCCGAACACATCACATCTGCCATCACTCCTGATGGGGCCAAAAGTACTTGAGGAATTTCTACCCGGCCAAAGATTTATCTTCTCGCCAGGTGCTCTGACCATAGCAAAGCAATCACTTAGAAGGCAGAGCACAGGCTGACAATTCTCTAAGTGAAAATGGAGGTGGTGTGCCAGCGCACGTCCCCTCTGCTAACACGGAGCCCCAAGGACAGCACTGTTCACCGCGCTGCAAGAATAATGTAATTTCTGAAAGCTTCCAAGTCCCTAGGGGCCTACAGGCTCCACTGTGAAAGCAAAACAAGAATGGCCTGCCCCAAGCCACCTGGGACACCTGACTCTGGACTATTAGCAGAGCCTATTTAGAGGGAGATGGAAAGTCTCACTCTTTTTATACATGCATATTATCTGAAGATTATCCAATCATACATTTAATAAAATTAGTCATCTATTTTTAGTGCCATTAGCGCAATTAGGGAACCATTTCGTTTTCTGCGCCTTATCTGGTGACTTCTGGGAGCTGAGAACTGGGAGCTGAGAACTGAGAACTGAGCATTTCTCTCTGCGCTGATGGCAGAACTTTTGGAACTCTGTCACTGAATCTATATAAGGCCAAGAGCAGATGGCGCTACCCCTTTCCATACTTGAGCATCCATTATAATTAGGGCTTCTTAAATATAAAAAAGTCGAATTACTTTCCATTAAATTTGAATTTCTGACAACATAGAGAAATTGCGTTAAAATATGCTTTTTCTCAAAGAGAACATCATGAAACAAATATAATTTCCAATAAAATAGTACTGGAAGCAATTATATTCGTGTGACAGTTTTGAAAAGTTTTATGAAAAGAGAACTCTAAGTTTTTCAATTATGAAATATGGGGCACCTGGGTGGCTCCGTCAGTTGAGCATCTGATTTTGGCTGGTGGTGGCTTGCAGGTTCATGAGTTCGAGCCCTGAGCTAGCCTCCCTGCTATCAGCGCAGACCCTGGAGCCTGCTTCAGATCCTCCGTTCTCCTGTCTCTGCCCATCCCCACCTCACACTCTCTCTCTCTCTCAAAAATAATAATATTTTTCTCAAAAATAAATAAACATTATAAAATAAAATAAAATAATAAAAGATGGGATGCATACAAGAACCTGTGAAAATACATCCTTACGATCCTTAAATCTGGATGAATTACAGCTTGAGCTGTAACTCAAACATTTAAGGATCACACAATCATAACATCAACCATAAATAATTAGAAGACTAAGAGTACACTACTGAAAATATTTTGATAAGGTTGAAGAAGAAGGCCCATGTGAACAGATGGAACAATTTAAGTTCTTAGATCCCCCCCAACAAAAGGGGCTGATTCATCTTTTTAAATCAATAGTCTTTTTGTGATGTTACGAAAAAATTTTCTTCTATTCAAACACTATATTACAAAATGACTTTGTAATTAAAATGAAGGAAAATTCATCTTTCATATATGCTTTTTGGATTATATATTTGAAACATGTATAACTTAATAATTCAAATTACTCATGTTCACATAGAGGTAAAAGAAATTTATTTATTTATTTATTTATTTTTATTTTTTTAGAGAGAGCAGGAGAGGGGGAGAGAGAGTCAGAGAGAGAATCTTAAGCAAGCTCCATGCTCAGCACAGAGCCCAACATGGGGCTCGATCTCACAACCATGGGATCATGACCTGAGCCGAAATCAAGAGTCAGACACTTAACTAACTGAGCCACCCAGGCGCGCTGAGAAATTTGATATTTATCACTAAAATATAAAATTATAAATTTGTAAAACAGTAACTTGCTACCTTGTGTAACAATGGTTGACCTTCTCATACACCAAGATAAAAAGACATACCCTTGAAAGACCAGAATGTTGAAATGAAATGAGTTTGCTCTGGGACACTTCACTAATGTACTACTTGGCTTTGAGTACATAACAATAACCAAAGAGTCCTTTATGTTTTTGATTTAATGAAACTGTAATCTAAAAACATATCTTACTATATCAGTGATTCAAAATATATAATGTATGCCTAACAAAAACTCATTTTTGGTAGGAAAAAAAATCCAGCTGAAACAATTGATCTGATTTGAACCAAACGCCACAAAACACATGCAATCAAATTTATTTAAAACATTTATCCTGAAAGGCCTCAGGAGACATTACAAATGAATAGTTGTTATAATGTCTACAAATATTAGAAACTCTGATCAGGACCCAGTAAAACACATGAAAGTCAATGACATTAGGACATGTAACTTAGATAATGAAATTTGTACCAGGTTGATGCAAAGCATTTTATAGGGTTTCTTTCAACCCACCTTCTCAACAGCCCTTTCAAGAGGGGACTTCTCTCTCTATTATGCTGAGAAGGAAAATGAGGATAATACACATTCAGAAATCTGGCCCCAATCACAGAGTTAGGAAGAGTCGTCTGAACTCAGGCTGGTAAAGCTCTAGAGGCTCAGCACCCATCTGCCACACTCCCATGGCGAGCATGCTAAGGATGTCTCTCCTCAGTGTCCATCTTGCCTCTCAACAAACTGTGAAATTTTAGAAACGTCCACTGGATAACCCACATAAATCATCTGTTAAGTGGACAAATGCCAAGCCCACATCAGTTCAGTTTTTCCTATTCTGATATCTCTACCTATGAGGCAGTTAAATTGTAGCACAGAATCAAACTTTAAATTTCTTCTTACATTTATCTATTTCTGAGACAGCATGAGTGGGGACGGGGCAGAGAGAGAAGGAGACACAGAACCCAAAGCAGGCTCCAGGCTCCAAGTAGATGTTCAGCACAGAGCCTGACGCAAAGCTCAAACCCACAAACCATGAGATCATGACCTAAGCCAAAGATGGACACTTAAGTGACTGAGCCACCTAGGTTCCCCTTCAGAATCAAACATTAAACCAAGGGACCTGAGATCCTCATAAAACTACGCTCCACATATTTCTCTTAATACCTTGACATACACCTTCAGTGGGATATTCTTTTTGGCCAAAGTAAGAGAGAGTGGGGATGACATCTAGTTCCAAAGAAGAAGGGATAATGAGAGAGGCATAAGAATCAAAGTCAGGGAAGGAAGTGAGTCCAGGCAAGAAGTACCTCCTTTCCAGGCCACCTCTGATGGCCAGTGTACTAGGGCACCATGCTAAACCAGCAATGTGTCGTGGATTCACACAGGACACAGCTACACACTGACAAGCTTGTTTTTTGGACACCTGTGACCGCCAGATAAAAGGACTCCTCCAGGCACACGTAATTAGTACATAACCACTGAGCCATAAAAGTTGTATAAAACACACCCCACGCCTTTAAGGAATTACAGTGTACTGGGGGAGAGAAAAATAAAGACATAGAGGTGATATTTCAAAGTATAATGATGGGTGCCAACCATTACAGGAGAGCAGTAGAAGAGCCCAAGGAATGCGTTTAATGTTTTCTTTGCACACAATGAGCTCTAACAGGAACTCGAAGCCACCTTCTTCTCTATGGAGGAAAAGGAGTCCTTAAGGTCTATATTCCTCAAGGACAAAACTAGGCCATGGTGGCCAGATGGAGTGCTCTCAAAATATGGTACAAAGGTTATTACAGCTGTTTTCCACTAGGACCCCTCTTGGTCTCTGCCTACTGTTGGCCTGTTTCACATTGCTCATTTTGCTCTTAGGTCCCATACAGCTAATGCAATAAATAAATGGTTCCCAATTTCCCTTTGCTGGGGAAGAAAAAGGCCAGAGGGGGTGTGGGTACGGCCACAGGGAAAGGCTACAGGCAGAGTTCAGACAGCTGTGCTCTGGGCCTTGAGAAGAGATAGCGGCCAACCTGCATCTTCTTATCTCCAGGAGTAGTAGAAGCTGGAGGTCAAGAGGAGAGCGTGAGCCTGAAAGAACTGTCAGGTGCAGAGTCCCCTCTGGAACCCGGGGAAAGAGAGGCAGCCTCCCAAGGACTTGGAGGTTCAGGAAACAGGCCATCACCACCTTCACCTATCAGTGCGAGAGGCTTACAGATCCAGAAGCATTTTTCCAAACAGTGCTTGAGCTCCTTTGCACAAAAATGCGAATGTAAAGAATATAGGGAAATCATTAATACTTTTCAATTTACGAACAAGATAGACAAAACTCAGGAAGCATAGTTGGCTTTTGTTAGGTCTAAGAACTAGTAAGAGCTAAAGCCTAGGCTTGGAGCATGATGTTCAAACTCCTAGGTCTGAAGTCTTCTCACACTTGAGCTTCTAGGTAGGACAGCTACAGAAGGTGCAGCGGTCAAACAGAGCGAATGACTTGGGAGACAGGCACCAATACTTACTGCACCATAAAGAAGGGTCCATGATTAACAGTATTCTTAATGGGAAAAAGAGAATGTGTTGGGAGCCACCGCGTTTTGGCTGCCTCAGGCAAGGAGATATCGCTCTCCAGGGAGCAACCAAAAACCAAGATTTACATCTGGAGGCTAAGAGAGTGCATTTCCTGGTCCAGGATTTCGGAGACTGTCCTACTGAGCCAGACGAAAAAAGCCAAGGTGAACAAAAGATCAAAACCGCATTTTGGTTTATGCAGCGCTAATCTGGGCGCTTCTTTGATGCTGTGTCCGGAGTTTCAGTTCCGGTTTTCCCCTTTCTCTAATATTCATTTGACTCTGTTACCTGGCAACCAACCTGGGTCAGTTCCCCGCCCCAAATCCTATATAAGAGTGAATTATTTTCTTAATAAACAGAAGAGGCTTGATCAGAAATCGCTCGTCTGTCTTCACTCTCTGTGCGCCCCTTCCTGCCCTTTCTCTCCCTCCCTCAGGATCAAGAACCCGCAAGGATTTTCCCCCCTGCTGGCTGGGGTGGGACACGACAAGAATGTTTGGTTTTTGTTATATATAAAATAAGAATGATCCTACTGGATCTAAAACATCAAGTCTGAAACATAGTCTGCCCCTCCCAACAACCTTGTTCTCCTCCTTATCCATTGTGGATTTGTCATCCATGAAAATCCATCCATGGCTGATTTATAATTTTGGCCTGCCCTGTCATGTGGGCAAATGAAGTCCAGTCACTTATTATCCACCATAAGAGGCAGAATATCCTTCATTTTGTCTTTGATATGACTTATTTAAAGTTTGAGGGACACGGTGTCTATTTATTTCAGACCAGAGATGTGCTTAAGGCCTCAGTGAACAGTTTCGGTTTCTCCTCAAACACACTCTTTCTGGTTTTGCAGACTTTGATCATTTTCCTGAGCCAATGTCTTTCCTGGCAAGAATCGTAATCAATTTAGTCTTTTCTTCCACCTTCTAAGAGCATTCACGTTGTTACACTCTGGACGTTCTCCAGGTCAATTATGCCTCTTTTGATCTCTGTGGACTTAAACTGCATATAATCTTTCAGGTGTGGATGAATTGTAGCTTCCACTAGGCACCGCTATGTCCTTTGCTGGAGGATGTCTGGTGTTTTGAAGGCCTCTTTGGGCTCCTGTATCACATTGGGCAGAAGGCCCTAGGTGAGAGCAGCTGACCAAGACACCAGGCTTCGGACATAGTCCTGTGGTTTAGTACCACTGTCCCACAAAAGGAAGGAAGGAAGGAAGGGAGGGAGGAAGGGAGGGAGGAAGGAAGGAAGGAAGGAAGGAACGAAGGAAGGAAGGAAGGAAGGAAGGAAAGGTGGAAAGAAGGAAAGAAATGAAAAGGAACAAAAGATCAGAGTAGAGTCACCTGCAAACTCAGAGACTTTTCTGAGCGTTCTTTTTCCAGGTAGAGATCTTAAAACAAATTGAGAATTGACAAAAAAAAAAAAAAAAAAAAAAAAAGTGCCTGTTTATACTTCCCAACCTGTCTGCCCCATTAGTTTTAAAAGTGAAAGCAAATAAAATTAAATCAATTCAAAACATGTTTCTAAGTGCAGGATCACAATGCATGCAGAAAATAGGATTCTCTCAAATGATGTATGCTTTCAGAAAATTAACAACATTTTGTTAACACGATAAAGAAAATCTATCCTAAGCTAAATACTGAAATTACACTTAGTGATAAAAGTCTTGTAGCATTACCATTAACTTCAAACAAAACAAAGATGCAGTCTAGAGTCATTCATTGATTTGACAAGTATTTAATGAGTGTGACTGTGTGCCAGGTACATGTTCTAAATGTGGGCAACACAGTGAAAATTAATGCGCATTTGACCAGGAAGGGACTTTGTGTTACTTCATATTATCTAGATAATGCAGTACAATTTGAAACAGAATTAGATAGGAGATAAAATAGATATTGTTCAATTATGTGATTCTCTACTAAGGAAAGAAAAAGAAAAATTGTTGAAATAGATAAGAAGTTCAGAAACATGAGTGTGTATAATATATAAAATCTATCTATCTATCTATGTATCTATCTATCTATCTATATTATTTTAGAGAGAAAGAGCACAAGAAGGAGAGAGGGGCAGAGGGAGAGATTTATTTATTCATTCGTTTGTTCATTCATTCATTCATTCATTCATTCATTCATTTTGAGAGAGAGAGAGCAGGTGAGGAGCAGAGAAAGGGAAATCAAGGATCCAAAGCAAGCTCCTGGCTAACAGCAGCGAGCCCAATGCGGGGCTCAAACTCATAAACCACAAGATCATGACCTGGGCAGAAGTTGAACGCTCAATCAATTGAGCCACCCAGGTGCCCCAATAATTTTTTGTATTATAGCAATCAGTTTAAAATATAGTGGAAAAATTCTATTTAGAATAACAACCAAAAAATAATAAGATATCTAGGACTAACCTTTTGGAAAAATGAAAAGGACCCATTTGGAACCAAAGAACATCCAGAGCATAGTAACAAGAACAAAAGGCTCTTGGAAATTAAAACTATGAAAACAATGAGGAAGAAACTCAACAGAGTTTAACAGATAAAGTTTAAAAACTCTTCCAGATAGCAGAGCAAAAAGGCAAAGGAAAGAAAAATCAGAGGAACAAAAATAAGAAATACAGACAACTATATCTAGAGGTTCAACATCCAAGTAAGGAGTTCCAGACAGACAGAAAGAGAAAATGCAGAGAAAGAAATCAACAGTGAAGAAGGTCAAGTAAATATCCCAGAATAAGATATTAAGTTTCTAGATTGAGAGGTCTGTTGAGTGTCCAGCATAGGACCTGAAAACTGGCACATGGTAGGCACAAAATCATACACTTTCAAGACATTAGGAATAAGAAGCTCCCATAGAGACAGATTAGATTTTCATATAAAAAGTCAAGAATTAGCCTTCTCCTCAGAGATACTAGAAGCTATAGTGAAACGGAGAATGACTTAGCATTCTGAAGGAAAGTTCTTTTGTGGCAGAGATATTTAATGCTCAGACCACCCAACTCGATTTCCCAGCCTCCTGCAGTTGAGCAGGCCCTTGTGACCAGTTCCAGCCAGCAGGGGACTCATAAAGGTGACATGTGTCACCTCTCTAGGTCCCTTCTACTCTGCTACAATGACACAAAGTTTGTGCGTTGAGATAGTAAACTTTGTAAGTGGAAATAGCCTGGATCCGGAGCAAGCGTCTACAAGAAATGAACCACCAGACCCACTGAGGGTCTTACATAAGCAAGACAAACTGTCATGTGTGAAGCCACAGAGATTTTGCATCACCCTAGCCTATCGTGATTATTCCAGATTTCCAATCTGGAATTTCACATCCTGTCAAATGATCAGTCAAGGTTAGAATAGCCAACTTCAGAAATGCATTATTTCAGATAACTTCCATACCATGTACCTTTTCTTAAGAAGCTGCTGGAGACCAAGGAAAGAGGAAGATATGTGTTGAAGTTAGAATAATGTGTTTCCCCCACCCTGGGATGTCCAAGTCCTACCCTCCAGAATCTATGAATGTGTTACCCTACATGGCAAAAGGGATCTTGAGATGGGGAGAGTACCCCGGATTACTCAGGTGCACGCAACATAATCACAAGAGTCTTTATGAGTAGAAGAGAAAGAGGGAAAAGAGTCAGAGTTTGAAGGCACAACAATGCTGGCTTTGAAAATGCAGAAAGGAGCCAGGAGTCAAAGAACAGGTAGCCACAGGGCATTGGAAAAGGCAATAAAACGGTTTCTTTCCTTCTCTTTTTTTTTCACATTTTAAAAAATTTATTACTGAGAGACAGAGAGAGACAGAGCACGGACAGGGTAGGGCCAGAGAGAGAAGGAGACACAGAATCGGAAGTAGGCTCCAGGCTCTGAGCTAGCGGTCAACACAGAGCCTGACGTGGGGCCCAAACCCACAAACAGCATGATCATGACCTGAGCCGAAGTTGGTTGCTCAACAACTGAGCCCCCCAGGCGCCTCAGGAAATGGTTTCCTTCATAGAGCTTCCAGAAGGAACACAGCCTGGCTGACTCCTTGATTTTAGCCTAGTGACACCCATTTCAGACTTAAGATAACAAATTTTTGTCTTTTTAAGCCACCAGGTTTGTGGTAATTTGTTACAGCAGCAGTAGAAAACTGATACAACATGGGATGCAGGAAACGGGATGAAACACAGAAGGGGGAGCTCCCAGACTTGACTGGGCAGGGGACTGAGTCCAGGTGGGAGCCGGTGAGAAGGCCTCGGAAAGACCTCAGCAACTGGACTTGGATAAATCCCTAACATGTTTGGAGGCTCTGGGATTTACACAACTGGAAAAAAGTTTAAGGGTAACTTGGAGGTCAGGGAAAAGTGTGAAAATAAAGTTACCAAACAAGACAATTCCTTGTTACAAATAAAACAAAAAGCTCAACAAGAAAGAAAACACGATCATAATGCTCCCACTGCCGCTATTAACTTGCCCGTGGTCAACAGGAAAAGCACCAAGCAAGGGGCCTGTCCAAATAACACACCTGGCTTCGGAGGAGGGGGCTGCGGTGAAGGCATTAAATCCTCATGTTCCAACGGAAGAATGTCAACAGACATGGTCTAAAGCTGAGTAAAACCAAGCAGAAGCAGAAGCTGGTTATTTAGAGATACGAAAGCTGATCCTAAAGATTGGCTGGAAGAGTTTAAAGTAATTGTTTCTGAAATGCACGAAGCAATGGGGAGGGTGTAGGGGTCATTTTTTTCATAAGCTAAATGAGCCACCCGGTACTTTAAACTCTGTGTGGTATGTATATGCATGACTTTGATTAAACATAAAAAGTACACACAAGCACTGGCAAAATATTTGCAACACATGATACAGAAGGCTTTTATGCTCCTAATATACAGTAAAGATTAGGCAGGATTGTGAAAAATGCTTCATTATGGTTGTCTCTGAGTGGTCGCATAATGTGTGCTTATTTTTTCCTGCTACTCTGTAATTTTCTGTGCTTTCCCAATCAAAACGAAATAGGAGCATGCATAATTTTTAAAACAAAAAGAATTGATCACACGGTCGAGGGAGAAATAAAACAAACAAAAAGAATGAGGTGACTATATTGGAAGCTGCGAAAATGATTAAGTTCCTACAACTTTGAAGACCCTGAGGCAATTGTCCCCCTATCAAAAAAAATGGTGGCATGGGTTTTCTTAATTTACTAAAGCAATTTCTTGATTAAATATGCTTTCCAACAACACTTTGCAATTTAAAAATTTCATGCTTCATTTAAAGCCCTTCATTTTTGTGGAAGGCAGCCCAAACCCGGCAGTGTATTAAGTCTGTGATTGTAACTGGTGCTGGTTTGGATACGGTTTGGAGAACATCTTATCAATGAAAACTGGCCCTTGGGCTTTGGGGAGTGGGGTGGGGAAGATGCTAAAAGAACACAGAATTTAATTCACAGAATTCTGTTAATTAAAAAAAAAAGACAGAAATGGAAGATATGCTTAGTAGTACTAACCATTTGTTGAGTAAGAATGGATTCATTATGTTCTTCTTGGGAAAGAGTGAACACATTACATGCTCATAAAATTGATAAATTTAGAAGTACTGTTTCTGAACTTGGACACAGATTTCCATGGAAAGGTGAAATCTCAGGAGGCCACTCGCTGGGCCAAAGACTTCCATGTTAATAGTTAAGAGCTCTGATGAGTACAAAGGAAGCAGGAAGCAAGAATCCAGGTGACTTCAGGATAAGGAAACAATACCGTATTATGTAAGGCTGATCTGTTCCTCTTTGGCAGATCCTTTTTTTTTCTTTTTAACCTTCTAAGCTAGTAATTATCCATCTCAAACAAAATTCCGGAGGGTAAAGTTTCTTATGGTACCCACGGAACTCAGATGCTCTTCGGGTTATTTAGAAATAAAATATTCAAGGCATAAATTTTCCTATCATTTGCAATGATCAAGACAAAATGAGAGGGTGGAAGGGACTCCTTCAAGGTCATGCTCATCTGAGTGAAACTGATTCCTGACTCCCAGCTTCATTCTGTTCTGCTAGTTCTTTCTCTAAACCTAATATATTTATCATGAATCATTAAACACAAACCTATTACCCAGTGCAATTGATTCATCCATAAAATGAAAAGTAGCTTCACTTTTGTAGTGATTTTTAAAAAGGGCTTTGGGTAAAGTCAGGTGTGGAAGCAGAGAACAAATATAGGCTTACGAAAAGCTAAATGCCCAAGGTTGTGGAAGGCTTTGTTAAGTGTTCTGAACCAGCCCAAGGAAGAATGGGGGCAACCACAGAACTGGAAGGTTCTTACACTGGTATCTGGTATGCCAACTGACATGTAATTAATTGTTTCTAAAAATCCAAAAGAAGGGAGCCTCTGGGTGGTTCAGTGAGTTAAGCATGTGACTTTTGGTTTCGGCTCAGGTAATGACCTCACCATTCAAGGGTTCAAGTTCTGAATCAGGCTCCTTGCTTGGGATTCTCTCTCTCCTTCTCTCTCTGTCCTCCCCTGCTCATGGCATCTCTGTCTCTCTCAAAATTAATAAATAAACTTAAAAAATTTTAAAAATATAGTTGGGGGTTGATAGTGAGTCTTACTCTAAGAAATAGCAAACTGAGTTACCAGAGTCTGTGAAAGGCTATAAAAGCAATATCTAGAGCACTAAAGACCCATAGCTGGGGACTTCCTTGTGTCTAGCATGCTAAGTGTTCTCTATTTATCACATGTAAGCTCACAACTCTGTGAGGTGGTTAAAACTATCCTCTTTTACAAACACAAAACTGAAGCTCAAAGAGATGAAGTCTTTATTCTAGGGCAACTGGTTGTACAGCTAGAATTTGAACCACGGTCTGATCCCAAAATCTGTGCTCCTCAGCCTGATAGCCCCCAAGAACAAATACGAAAGTCCAAATGAAGAATTTGGCAAGTTAAAAGAGTAACATATTTTAAATCTACAGAGCAGACACATTTGGTAGGTTGGGCACATGTCTTCTTTGTCTCATTAATTATCTGTCTTTGGAACATTTCATAATTAAAAGATAACTACAAACAAACTTTATTGTTTCTGCTTTGCATAAAAATAAGGAGATCTAAACTTCCTGAGAACGCCACTTCTTTTTTTTCTCCTAAGAAAATCAGACAGTGTGGGTCTGAGGTTATTTATAGCAGGATGAAAGGGAGCTGTAAGACCAGAGGCCTCTTATCAGCAGCAATGGCTTCAGGAATTGTCAGAATGAAAGCAGTTTAGCAAGGCTGCCCAACTACACACCCAAGTCTCTGCCAGAGATTTGTTTCTTGAAGGCTTCACAGACAAGAGGAAAACAAGGCGGGCGGGGGGGGGGGGGTGGCCATGTCTATATGCTGAAAAGTAGGATTGGAGGGATAGAAACAAGAAATTGCTTTTTCTCTTCAATCTAAACACTACTCTTCCACGTAGATTTTGACCAAGGGAGACTGTGTGCATACATAAAACTCAGCAATCCTGCCCTCAAAGGAAGGGGGAATTTTTGATCCAGAAACCCTCCCCAAGTTGACCAGTGCTTGGCCAAGATACCTGGAAGTAACTGTACTTCTGGTATCTTCGAGAAGTCACCTACCTATTATGATTATTAGATATGTGGGTTTTTGTTTGTAGGCTCCAAACAAGGAATGCAAACCATGGTTTCTCTGCTAGAGAACATTAAAACATCTCCTTTCTAAGGATTTATTGACAGGAAAATAACAGAGACAAATATGCAGTCTTTCTGAGGGACGCAGTAGTAGAGGTTGTTAAATGGCAGATAGAAAAGTCTCGTATAAAAAAATACAGACATATTTTTAAAGGGCAACGTGCTTCTTTCCTGTTTTTCTCTGTTGCTCTCAGCCCCTGGTCCTGCAAAAACAAGAAGTTTCCTTTGAGGTAACTTTCCCTTAGATGAATTTTCACTAAGATCTTTTCCAAAGAAAAACATAACATAATGTAATATGACTTTTGTATATGAAAAACATAATGTGAACAGGAGAAATGAATTTCCAATAGAAGAAAGTGCAGACATAAGACTTATGAAGAGGGAAAAAAAGAATTACCAAAATTGGGGAAGGAATCTGGGGGCTAAATGTTTGATACTGAATGTTGAAAAAGCTATGAACGTGCACGTAAATCATCCTAGTGATGGACTTCCAAGGATGGTTGCGATGTTCATTAAATCAAACCGCTCAAAGCTGTCCTTGTTATTAAAAATCTTAAACGCGACCCAGTCAAATGCCTTTCTAGGGCTGCCATTAACCAAATATCACAACTGACAAACTGAGTGGCTTGAAACAACAGGAACAATAATTATTCTCTTACAGTTTAGGAGATCATAAGTCTGAAATCAAGGTGTCAGTAGAGTTAATTCCTTCTTGGGGGGCTCAGAGGGACAATCTGGTCCATGCTTCTCTCCTAGAGCCTCGTAGTCGCCAACAATCTTTGATGGTCCGTGGCTTGTGGCAGTATAATGCCAACCTCTGCCTCCATGTCTCCAACTTCTGCATCCTCTCTGTCTCTGTCTCTGTGGCCACCTCTTCTTATAGGAACATCCATCATACAGGATTTAGGGCCCATCCTTATCCAGCATCACCTCATCTTATTAACTACTATATCTGCAAAGAGCCTATTCCTAAATAGGCCTGCACCTACAGATTCTGGTGGTTAGGACTTCAACTCAGGGCAACACAATTCCATCCATAACCCATTCAGGACTGAATCTGTCACCTGTCATTCCTTTCCTACTATTCAATCTCTCTACTGTGCAATTTATGCTGCTATGGTCAACGTCTTCTAGGCTATCAATTTTTTTCTCTTTCTTATTAAAGCCAAGCTTCTCAAAGCAGTTCATGTCTTCATTTGCCACCCACCACTCCTCAAGCCTCTGTAGTGAGGCCTACCTACCCCTCCTCACCCCATCCATCCCAGATTCTTTGATCTGGTTAGGTTGTCCTAGGCAACCTTCAGGACTCCGACCTGCAGAGGTCAGGTGGAGTGTCCAGTGTTCATTCTATCACAGCACCTAGCAACCTATGTAATGC
This sequence comes from Suricata suricatta, assembly GCF_006229205.1. Lineage (NCBI taxonomy): Eukaryota > Metazoa > Chordata > Mammalia > Carnivora > Herpestidae > Suricata > Suricata suricatta. The sequence goes on along the minus strand of NC_043706.1, from coordinate 128,540,978 downwards.
ATCTGATCGGACCTGATGAGATGCTAGCCTGTCCTTCCCACTATGACCTACAGCAAGGACTGTACCTCCTACAGTCTCATAGCCCCAGAACAGAGCCCAATACAAATTTAGTGCATAAATAATGCTTGGATGAATGAATGGTTGTTTGCATAGGGTCATTCAGACTGAAGAATATATCAACTGGAGAACCGTGTGCTCCCATAGTTTTTGATTCTCTGTAGCCTTGAGACGCAACTAGATTGTAAAGTATTAGATGACAGAGATTATCTTCAACTATTTCTTGTGTCTTCCTGATCCTTTGGATATAGAAGGCACTCAATAATTAATTGGTACTAAGGAAAAATTAGCTTCTAGGGTAGGTGGGGAGGTAAAAAGGACTAATCTTTATTGAGTAATTATTCACTGCCAGACACTACTATGTATTATACAAATGTCATGTCAATTAATATCACTACTTCTCATTCATGTGAAGATGTTTGCTCAGCATAATAAATTATAAAACCTCTTTTAATGAACTCATTTAAAAACAGAATTTTGAAAACTAACACTAGCTATCACATTATTATATAAAAATAATATATATTACCTTATATATATCAAAACACTTTTATATACAAATGCAGGCATCAGTAATCTATCTTAACCCTCCGTGTATCATTAGGGTTCACTGCATCCAGTTTTAGTTTTTCAGGTTTGCAGCATTTTTTGAGTAGTTCTAACTATTTTTATATATTAATATTTCTTGACTTTATTCTTTCTTAGAATGTTCCAAAGAAAACATATCTTATTTTTCAATAAAGAGAATAAAACTCATTCTACCCTGCAATTACAGGCAAATAGGTCCATATTATTACAATTATATAATCACAATTATAATAATGGATATAATATAATGACCATATAATAGGGTCTACCAGCCTCTTTAAAAATTTTAAGATCCATTATGGGATCTTAATGATTTTATTTTTTCTCTATTTTGAGACACTGCTATTTCATCATCCTAGAATAATTATCTACCAATTATGCATCAATTATTCCCAAATATGCTTTAAAAAGACTAAAGTAGTAGAAAAATGGAAGAATAGTGGAATGGCTTTAACTACACTGCTATTTGGTGATTATTGGAATGTTCTATTCTGTGTAGCCACTAGCTACCTATAGCTGAAAAGAATTTGATATGTAGCTAGTGGAAGTGAGAAACTGAATTAAAAAAATTTTTTTTAATTTTAGCTAAATAGCTATGTGAGCCTAATGGCTATTTTCCTGAACAGGGTTGGCCAAGAAGAGCAACCCACTGAAGAAACACATCATACTAATGCAGTGCTCTTTATAGTTTGTTGTGTTGCCCCACGAATTGTGTCATCTTTCCGAAAGAGAGAAGACTAGAGACACCTACTTTGTTGTTTGCTTTTAACTTTCATTCAAGTGAAGAGTTCAGAGTTTTTATTTCTGTCTATACTGACAAAAAGAAGAAAACTGACAGAGGGAGAGGTTCCATGAGCATTGGAGGAAGAGTCAGAGAGCAGCACTCAAGCCTCTAAGGATGATGATGAAATTAATCATGAAAGGGAAACCACAAACTCCAAGTCTTCAGATAATGATGACACCCTGGATTAATTCTCTCAAATTCAATAGTTCATGAGAACTAGGACAAAATGTTTATTTATTTATTTTAATTAATTACATGTACATATTTTTATATACAGTATTTTCATGCAGTTAGTCATTAAGAGGACGGACTTTGTCAAACAATATTTTGCAACAAGAATCTAGACCATCTCATTTTGCTAAATGAATGTGGAGCAGAGTTCTTTCACCTTTTATGATGTTCGTATACCAAAATTTACTCTATATTGCAGTTTGTAAATGGACAAATTCTGAAGGTAGATATGTATACAAAAGTGACTGGAAGAAAAAAGATGAGGTGGAAATTTAAAAATTTACTGGATGGATAACTGATAACTTACTGGGTTGATAAGTCAAATGGTAAACAGTGACGACAATTTTTTTCTGGTATACTGAAATAAAACTGGTTTATTGTATTAGGTAAGATACAAGATAACTTCTATGAAAGAGTAATATCCAGAAATAAGATTAAAAAATGATTGTATTTCTACTTAAATAAGTAATCCTGAAATGGTTAAAATAAACCCTGGAGCTATGCAGACTTGGGCTGGAATCCCAAGTCTGATCCTTACTACATGACCTTCGGCAAGTTATTCAGCCTTTCTGTGATCTAGTTTCCCCTATTATATAATAAGGCTTACAAAATTACTTCCTCTTTTGGAAATTAAAAAAAATGCCCTGAGACAAATGAAAATGAAACATAACACTGCAAAATCTTTGGGACACAGCAAAAGTAGTTCTATAAGAGAATATGATAGCAATACAGGCCTAACTCGAGAAACAAGAAAAATCTCAAATAAACAATCAAACCTTATACCCAAAGGAACCAGAAAAGGAAGAACCAACAGAGCCCCAAATTAGTAGAAGGAAAATAATAAAGATCAGAGTGGAAATAAATGAAATAGACACTAAAAAATTAGAAAATATCACTGAAAGAGCTGATTCTTTGGAAAGGCAAATAAAAGTGATAAACCTTTAGTCAGACTCAAGAAGAAAAAAGAGAACTCAAATAAATAAAATCACAAATAAAAAGAAGTAACAACCAACACCACAGAAATATAAAGGATTAAAAGAGACTACTATAAAAAATTATATGCCACCAAATTAGACAACCTCAAAGAAAGAGATAAATTCTTGAAACATATAATCTTCCAAGACTGGATCAGGAAGAAATAGAACTGAATGGACCAGATATGAAATTGAGCCAGAAATCAAAAAACTTCCAAAGAACAAAACTCCAGGACCAGATTCTTCACAGGTATATTCTATCAAATATTTAAGAGGAGTTAATATCAGTCCTTCTCAAACTATCCCAAAAAAATTCAGAAAGAAGGAATGCTTCCAAATTTATTCTATAGGGCAGCATTACCCTGGTACCAAAGCGAGATAAAGACACTGCAAAAAAAAAAAAAAAATTACAAGCCAATATCCCTGATGAGCACAGATGCAAAATTCTTCAACAAAATATTAGCGAACTTAATTCAACAATATATTAAAAGGATCAAGTGTTCAACATGATAAGGTGGGATTTATTGCAAGGATGCCAGTATGGGTCAATGTCTGCACCTCAATCAATGTGATATACCGCATTAGCAAAATGAAGGATAAAAATCATGATCATCTCAATAGATGCAGAAAAAGCATTTCACAAAATTCAACATCTGTTCATGATAAAAACTCTCAACAAAGTTTGTATAGAGGGAACATACTTCAACATAATAAATGCCATGTATGACAAATCCATAGCTAACATAATATTCAACAATGAAAAGCTATATGCTTTTCCTCTAAGATCAGGAACAAGACAAGGATGCCTACCATCACCAATTTTATTCAATTTAGTATTGCAACTCCTAGCCACAGCAATCAGACAAAGAAAAGGGAATAAAAGACATCCACACTGGTAAGGAAGAAATAAAACTATCATTAACTGCAGACAACATGGTAATAATATAGAGAAAACTCTGAAGACTCCACCAAAACACTATTAGAATGAATAAGTGAATTAAGTAAAGTTGCAGGATTCAAAATTGCTATACAGAATGTTGTGTTTCTATACACTAAGAACATACTAGCAGAAAGGGAAATTAAGAAAACAATCCCATTTACAATTACATCAAAAGAGTAAAATATATAGGAATAAATTTAATCAAAGAGGGAATGACTTGTACTCTGAAAACTATAAGACACTGATGAAAGAAACTGAAGATGAAATTTAAGGGAAAATATACCATGCTCATGGATTGGAAGAATTAATACTGTTAAAATGTCCACAGGACCCAAAGCAATCTACAGTTTGATGGAATCCCTACCAAAATACCAACATTTTTCACAGAACTAGAACAAACAATCCTATAATTTGTATAGAACCATCAAAGAGCCCTAAGAGCCAAAGCAATCTTGATACAGATGAACAAAGTGAAGACACCCTACTCCTGGATCTCAAACTACCTTATAAAACTAGAGTAATCAAAAGAGTATGGCATTGGCACAAAAATATATAAACAGATCAATAGAACAGAAAAGACAGCTCAGAAATAAACTCCCCTTTATATGGTCAATAAATCTACAGCACAGGAGGCATGAATATACATTGGGGAAAAGATCACTTCAATAAATGGTGTTGGGAAAACTGCACATCTACATGCAAAAGAATAAAACTAAACCATTTTCTTACACACACACACACACACACACACACACACACACACACTCAAAATGGATTAAAGACCTAAATGTAAGACATGAAATAATAAGATTCCAAAAATAAAACATAAGGAATAGATTCTTGGGCATCATGATTAGCAATCGTTTTCTGGATCTGTCTTCTCAGGCAAGGGTAACAAAACAAAAAAGGAATTGGGACATCAAACTAAAAACCTTTTGCACAGCAAAGGAAACCATCAACAAAATGAAAAGACAGCCTTGTGAATGGAGGAAGATATTTACAAATGATATATCTAATGAGGGCTTACTATCCCAAACATATAAAGAATGCATACAACTCACCACCAAAAAGAAAAAAAAGAAAAACAAAACAAAGAAAGAAAACAGCATCCAATTTAAAAATGGGCAGAGGACCTGATGAGACATTTTTCCAAGGAAAACATACAGATGGCCAACAGACACATGAAAAAAATGCTCAATATCACTAATCATCAGGGAAATGCAAGCCAAAACTACAATGAGATAACACCTCACACCCATCAGAATGGCTAGTATCAAAAAGACATGAATAACAAGTGTTGGTGAGGATGTGAAGACAAAGGGAAACCTTGTGCACTGTTGGTGGGAATGTAAATCGATGCCGTAGCTGTGGAAAAGAGTATGTAGATTCCTAAAAAAATTTAAAACGGAAATATCATATTATTCATCAATTCCAGTTCTGCGTATTTATCCAAAGAAAACAAAAGCACTAATTCAAAGGGATATATGCGCTATGTTCATTGCAGCATTATTTATAATAGGCAAGATATGGAAGCAACCTGTGTCCATATACAGATAAATGGGTAAAAAAGATGTGATATATATGTACACACGTACACACACACACACTGGAATATTACTCAGCCATAAAAAAGAATGAAATCTTGCCCTTTGTGACAATATGGATGGACATAATGGGTATTATGCTAAGTCAAAGTGAAATAGGTCAAGTAGGTAAAGACATACTATATAATTACATTTATATGTATAATCTAAAAACAAAAACAATGAACAAACAAAACAAAAATAGATTCTAAACAGAGAACAAACCAGTGGTTGCCAGAGGAAAGGGCTGAGGGGAGGGATGAAATCTGTGAAGGGGATCAAGAGGCACAAACTTCCAGCTATAGAATAAACAAGGCATAGGTATGTAAAGTTTGGCACAGGGAATATAAATCGATAATATTGGTAACAACTTTGTATAGGGCCAGACGATAACTCCACTTACCGTGGTGAGCACCACAAGTTCAAATCACTAGGTTGTACCCCTGAAACTAATGTAATATTGCATGTCAACTATACTTCAATTAAAAAAAAATGACTTCCTCTTTTATAAGGTTTTACTGAGGCAAAACCTGCACTTTGCAAAGCGCTTAGCAGAGTGCTTGCCACATGCGAAATGATAGACATCAGCTATGAAGAGTGGTTTTATTTTCCTTGGGTTGCTTAGAACAGCTCTCCTTATCTATCAGATTTGAGAACCCGACATATGGGAAATTACCACACCCTATTTACTACCGCCAGAAGGTACTGCTGCCATCGCCTGCTGTGTGTCAGGGACCCACGGCCCACCGGAAGTGGAGCCGGGGGCGGCGACGTCAACCTTCAAGGGTCGGGCTGCTCTCGGCCGTCAATGAAACTGCAGAGGACGCTGAAGGGGCTGGGGCACCACAGGCTTTTCAACCCAACCCTACCTAGTCTTTTCTTGCATAAGGACTTCCTCTCCCAATGTTTAGATGGAACAGCCATTACTTTAATAAACTCAAAAGTATACAGAAATCTCACCATCCAGAGAAAACCTTATTACCCTTCCAGACTTTTCTCTATACACACAGTCATATACATACAATTTTTTGTTTAATTTTTTAAATGTTTATTTATTTATTTTAAGAGAGAAAGAGAGAAAGCATGAGAGGGGAGCAGAGAGAGAGAGAGAGAGAGAGAGAGGGAGAGAGAGAGGATCCCAAGCAGGATCACCACTGCCAACACAAGGCCTGATGTGGGGCTCAATCTCACAAACCATGAGATAATGACCTGAGCTGAAATCAACAGTCAGAGGCTCAAATCACCGTGCCACCCAGGTGCCCCCATACACATGTAATTTTAAAAGAAGGGAGACCACACTATCCTGGCTGCTGCAAGCCTGTTTTTGTTCTCAAGAATATCTTTCCGAGGGTTGCTGTGGGGAGAGGGGTGGGGGGAAGGGCCAAATGGGTGATGGACATCACGGAAGGCACTTGCTGGGATGAGCACGGGGTGTTCTCCGTAAGTGATGAATCACTGGGTTCGACTCTTGAAACCGATACTACACTGTATGTTAACTAAGTTGAATTTACATTAATAAAATTTTTAAAAATAAAAAAAAGAGAGAGAATATCTTTCTAATCCATTCAATAGAGATCCCCATGCTCTTTCTCAGCCGGGCTCTAACCTGAAGGCACTTGTTCTGTGTACACAGAGTGGTGGTAATAAGTGGTGAACAAAGGAAAAGACTAACATCTGCCTTAAATAACAACTTAGATCAAAAACTGAGGTGAGCTGTGAGGTTCAAGTGGATTTTAAAAACAAGTAAAAAAACACCAAAGGCATTTGGTTCTTTTCTATGCAAACACCAGAGAGAAGGAAGACGGCGCTCTGCCTGTGCTGTGGGGCACACACCCCATTCCCTAAATGGCTATTACTTGTGGAATGTGAAACTTGTGGAATGAACTTTTAATAAAATGAGAACTTGCCTGTAAACCTCAGTACATTTTCAGGGTTTAAAAATCTTATTTTATCTAGATCACAGCTCTTTCCATCTTGGCACCAAAAAGTTATTTCTGAATGCTAAACAAATACCAAGGCAGTAGAGCTGCACTCCGTCTTGCTCTCCCCTGCCAGCCTGGGGGTTCATTCCAGAAGCCACATATGTGTGAGTCCTTCTCATCTGGAGGCCACCATATGCCAGTGGGCTGCAGACCTTACTAACCGAGGCCCCACTTCAGGGGACACTCAAGGGACCTTTATCTGGAAGTCTGACCTCATCGCTTCTGGGATTCATTTCCACACTGGCAGAAGTCATGAGTGTGGATGAAAAGATGTGAACATGCCACCATTATTTTTATTCATTTTTATATTCTTCTCATTTTGGTTGCTGCTTAAAAAGTCAAGAGTGTTTTTGTTACTCCACTCCAAGATAATGAAAACACATTTATAGTAAGAGAATCTGCCTCATATAAACTTCTGCTGGTTGAAGATTATATTCACAATTTCAAACTTGGAATAGAGTTTATGAAACTAGATTTGCTCTGAAAGTAGTTTCAAATGATCTGATATGACCTGATGGCTTTTGTGTGTCACAGGGAGCTCTGGCTAGGGGGAAAGTGGGGAGGGGGTGAAGACTAGACGGCAGGGGTGAGAAAGTGCAGATCTCCACAGGGCCAAGAAGAAAGTCCAGCCAACACAGAATCTAGGCACCAAGGATTAGGAAAGAGGCAGGCAGGATGGCCAACCTCGCAAGAGTAAGGCTCCTAAGCAGACTAATGAGGTGTTCCCAAGCTGGTCCCTAAGAATTGAGTGCAAGAAGGCAAGTTTATATGAAGTGGGCCTGGGTCTCCTGAGTAGATAAAACCCCATTTATCCAACCTGAAACCCCAAATAATGTCCCAACATGCCACTGAGAGAAACAGCTGATGGGTCCCTCAGAGCCACCCCCGCCCCTTTTGCTGCAGAGCAGGTGTGGAGAATTCTGTACCTGGGAGAGCGGTACAGTTAGTGGGGCAGGAACCTAGCAGACCATTCTTTCCCACCTCCACTTATTTTCTCTCCCAGGCAGGTTACTGACCAAAGAAAATTGGTTTTCACTATAAGAAGAGTTACAGTAGTGAGTCATCACTATATTAATAAATAGCCTTTCTATAATAAGCCATACCACTCTCTCTAGGCCATCAGCAGTGAAAACAACATAGAAGATGTCCAGGGAAATTGTTTTCTTCATGCTCATGGCTTTTAAAGCAGTCATTCTCAAACACGAGCCCAAGAACAGCAACATCAGTATCACCCAGGAGCTTGTTAGAAATGCAAGTTCTCGTGTCCTACCCCAGACCTACAGAATCAGACACTCAGGGGTCCGGGTCCAGCAATTGTGCTTATTTAATAAGCCTCCAGGAAACCCTGATTCAACCTAAAGTTTGAGAACACTGGCTTAGTGGAAGAACCTGGGCTGGGAGTCAGGAGACCTAATTCAGATTCCAGCTCTGGATTCCGTGGCGCAATTCAGTGATATTTAATGAACAGTCACGATGTGCTACTACAAGAATGAGGGCACTGAGATGAGCTAGACATGGTTCTTATCCTCAGATGGGGTCTCGCCTCTGTATTCCTTTGCTCCTCTGGGGTACGGGCTGTTTTGTTCTGCTGTTCTTGTTTTGTTTCATATTTGTATTCCCAATGCCTGCAGCATTAGAGACACTCAATATATATGCAGAGGACCAAGTGGTAGAGCCGTTCACAACTGTGATAAATGCTACTGTACCATTCATCAATAACCTTAATGTCGCTCCAGTCTAGTTAACACTAGCCACCCTTTATTTTCATGCTTATTACAGGCCCAGTGCTGAATGTCATATATCAGCTCATTTGATCCCTTTAGATGTCCCATACTGCGAGCAGTATTGTTAATCCCACTTTGCACATCAAAATTCCGAGACTCCAAGTTTTAAGTAATTTGTCCAATGTCAGACACTGACCGTGGCTGAGCTAGTGATGAATTCAGTGATAGCTGTTCGAAAACCCAGGGTCTTAAAAATAATAGAGTTCTTTTAAAATTCCACAAGCTCAAAAGCTGACTTTGGGGCAGACTTCCAGCCTCAAAGGTCAGGGGATGATTAGCTTCTTACTAGGTACTTAAAGCTGTACTTTGCAGGTCATCATCTTAAGTGGTCAAAGACTATCTTTATTTTTCCCATTTTTTGGTATCTTGACATTAGGTGTTCGTTGAGTATAAGAAAGTAAATATTGGTGACATATACCAATAGGTCACCAGAATATTCTGACTTTTATTATGAGAAAACAACAGTGGGCAGGCATGTCAGGCCAGGGCAGCCTTGAAAGGTCACTGAACAAGAAGGCTGGTTCTAAGGGGTTGAGTCTTCGATGGAGTATCCTAACTAAGGCAGGCCAGGGAGAAAGGGGACAGAGCCCTTAGGCCCAAAGGCATGGGGAAGCCAGGCTGCAGGCATCAAGTCACAGGCCAGTATGGATGCAGAAGGAAATAAGAAGCCACCAAAGATCTGAAGTCAGTCCGAGGCTCTAGTGCCTGGAAGTTAGTTACTGATAAAATAATGGCCCTTCCTCCCTCACCATTTTGGCACTCTTCACACGCTTCCTTTCTGTCCTCACTGTAAATCAAAGACAAACTTCACATCTGTCATCTACTATTTTCTCGTGAACAATTCAGGACCAGGAGGGCTCCAGTTAGGAGGCTGTAGGAATGGAGGGAAGGACGCATACCATAAGCAAAGGCCTTACCTTACTAGGAGGTGGTCCATGATCATCCAAGTAAGTGGAATTTCCTAGAAAAAAAAAAGAAGAAAGTTGATGAATCAGTAATTTTAAAACCAAAGTGAATTTAGCACACAGTCCTTGAAAACAACCATTCCAGATGCATGTCTATTTAGACAACTATACCAAATAAAAAGAGGTAGGTAGTTGCCCGTTTCATGGGATTTTGTTGGCATTACCATGCTCAATTATACTTTCATCAGGCACAAACACTGTACCTATGGTGTGCGTGCGGGCGCGCGCGCACGCACACACACACACACACACACACACACACACACACACACAGAAACACGCACCACAATCCCTCGTCCAGGATCTGCTGAGTTTACTTTAGAGCAGTGGTTCTCAAACCTCAGCATGCATCAGAATTTCCCGTAGAGTCTGTTAACACACAGCCTGCCTGGGTCCACTCCCAGAGGTTCTGACTCAGTGGCTCTGAGAATCTGCACTGCACAAGCTCACACAAGCTCCCAAGTGATGCTGATGCTGCAGGGCCTGGAACCACGCTCTGAGAACCACCGCACTGTTCCTCCTCTTCACCTTGATGGTCAATGTCCCCTGATCTTTTCAGACTAGTTTCCTTCAGAAGCTTGATCTGTCTTGACAAAGAGCCTCTCACTGGCTTGCATGTTTTCAGAGTATATATTATCATTTCCTGATGAATAAAGACTCAAAGGGGTTTGGATGGGAACTAAAGGTCCCAGAGTTCCTTTTGGGCAGCAGGGACCTGCTAAGTGCTTTCCACGTCTTCACTTAATACAAATTTCAGAGGTGGGTTGTAATGATCCCCACGTACAGAGGAGGGAATAGAGGCCTAGAGAAATCCAGGGATTTGCTCAGGGTCACACCCTGTTACACTGCAGGAAAGACAGAAGACTGTTTCTTCCACAAGGTGCCTGGGCATCTGCTGCTCATCTTTCCGAAAACCTACCTACCAGCTTTTGCAGAGCCCGGGCACCAGCAGCACACTCTGGGCACTGACCATGTACCCCAGACACCAACCCAGCAACACATTTGAGCACATGGGGCAGCACAGGGTACACTCAGTATATTCAAAGGATCCCCTCCAAGGAGATCATGCTTGTCAGTCCGGGGAAATCACCTTCACAAAAAGTGAAGACAGTTAGCCTTTCTAACACAACAAAATTTTAAAAATATTGGAAACACAAGGATACCTAAAGAGAGCAGTAGCTTAAGGAAGAAGGTTAAGTGTCCCAATTGGAGTAGATGAAAGGTGACTTTTTTAAAGAAGAATGTAAAAGTGACTTAGGAAACTGGAATAAAAAGGAGAAAGGGCGCCTGGCTAGCTCAGACAGAAAAGCATGCAACTCTTGATCTCAGGGTTGTGAGTTTGAGCCCCATGTTGGGTGTAGAGAATGAATGAATGAATTAACAGATAAATATACTTTTTTGAAAAAGGGGAAGTAGAACTTAAGACAGAGACAGTTCAAATGGGAAACTGATCCAAAAATAACAAATAAGTGGGTTTGGGCCTATAGGGTTTTTTCCCTTCTTCCATACTGTGGCATCAGCCATCCCTTTTTCCTTGTCGTCTTCTGATCCATCACCCGCTTGATCTCCACAAGGACTGTACTCTACTGGCTACTTGTACATAGTGAAAGGACAACGAAGCCCGATTTTCATGTACAAGACATGTAAACACAAACACCGGGCAGGGTCATGTTGGGTTATTTTCAGGAATCTTTGAAATGTGAATGTGATTAATGATCTGTTTGATCTTAATTATTGTGCTGCACTCCACTGGGAACACACAGAAATAGGAAGTGAGATCTATATCTGACTTAATAAAGAGGTTCTGCATGAAAGAGTTCAGAAAGATGACTGCCGACGTCTAGAGAAACATTCACAACTCTTCCAACATCATGCAGTCAGTGTAGGTGCAGAAGGTTCTCATCAGCTCAGGGTGGGAATGTGTCTTCCTAGGACGGACGTGAGAAATCCCAACAAACCTCAGCACGTTCACCAGGTACCAATCTCAGAGTTCAAAGACAACTCCAACAACTAATAGTTTCTGAAATACTAGAAGTTTCCAGAAGAAACAAAGGTCCTAAAAATGGATGACTTGAATGCCTGACTTTTCCCTCAAATTCCAGGCTCCGCTACCCACTGACTCCGTAGCACCTTGGCTTAGATGTCTCCAAGCATCTCACACTTTGTCAGTCCAAACAGAACTCAATTTGTTGCAATTTCACCCCACCTCCCATCCCACCAAAATTGCTGCCTCCCTATCTTCTTTATCTGGTTACACCACATATCCTTTCCCTATGGGTTTCAAAGCCCAAGAGTCATCCTTGATCCATCTCTTTCCCTTACCCAATCTGTACCAACCCACTCACCAGTCCCATTGGCTCAGGCTTCAAAATATTACTCAAATCTGACCACTTCCCACTGGCCCCTCTGGGCCATTTGGGAGAACACTTGCATCTCTCCACTGCTTACAAATGGTCTCCTCTACTCATCTTCTAACCTTATTGATCAGGCCATGTTAGCCCTCTGCTTAAAATCTATTTATCTAAGAACAAAATAATCAACTCTTTACCATGGTCTATACCCCTACATGATCCAGGCCCTGACCTCCAACCATACGCATTACTAGCCACAACAGCCTTTTCTCTGCTCCAGAACACACCAACTTGTTGGCAGTTAGGGACCTTTTCAACTAGTTCTTTCCTCTTCCAGGAAAAGCTCTTCCCCACCATCATCATTGAGACTTAGCTCAAATACTCTTCCTTTCTCCCTTCTCCCATCCTTCCTTCCTTTCTCCCCATCTCCCTGGCTCCCTTATAGAAGACTTCACTTCATTCCTTCTGCACAGAGGAAGGAACAGGGCTGACAAGTGTTGACATGTATACACCCTGTTCTTTGCTCCACCAGAAAACCCCTGAGTGCCCATTGTAGGTAGGTTTATTAGCACGCAGAGGCTGTAAATGTTTGTGCTTGTAACAGAGGTAAAGAAAGGGAAAAGAAAAGCTAGACACATTTCCGTACCTAAAGATAACAAGTTTTTATTCTCCTAGGGCATAACCATATGACTATCAGGGTTATAGGTAGACGTAGACTCTGCATCCTACATTTTTATGCTTTCATAGCGCAAAGTAAACAAAACTGTCAGAATCTTCAAACCTGAAGCTGGTAACTTACTGGCTGTGGAGATCAAAGGATGAGCCCCGTTATCAAAGTGAGACTCTCTGAACGGGCTCTCCAGCACCAGAGGAGCTCCTGGCTACTCTGCCTCATGAGGGACTCAATAGAGGGTGTCAAGGTGGGAAAGGAAATCAAACTAAAGCCTTCCAGGTGATTGGGCTTGGAGCTCAAGCTGTAAATTCAGGAGGAAAAGACAGACGAAGCTGATGAATGATCCAGAGCCAGTAGAGAGGATAAGGGCTCCCTTAAAACTCACCTCCACCTGCCCTGGGAACCCCAGTTTCTGATCCCAGGCCACACACCCTGTGTGGCAGTATCTCTTATTTATAGAGGCCTAAAGGGGCATATTATCTCATTCCTTTCCAGAAAGTAACCCACATCTTTAGACCTTGGACTCCAGCTTCTTATCTTAAGTCTTTTCTTTAAGGATCAAGGGTTACAGTATCTAGTCAGCATAGATAAAAAGGAAAGGCACACCCCACATATTTCTACTCCTACCATTGGTCAAATTTTTCGGAAAGGCCTGTCTCCAAACTGCCAAGAAATTGCTAGCTAAAGCTGGCATCGAGCTAAAATCTCCCAGGCTGCTGAGGAACAGGGAGGACACGGTAGGGACTATTTGAAACAACACTCCAGGCCTTCTAACTCCATGTGGCTGGCCTATAGCCTGGTGGTGGTCATGGTTACATGACACGGGTTAAAATCTATAGAACCATTCATCAGAACCAACACCAACAAAACACTCATAGCTCAATGGCTTTTAAAATGCCCTGATAGAAAGCAAGTCATCTCAGACTTTGCAACCAGTGAAATTACACCATGTTCTAAATCTCCCCCTACCCATCTAGCCCTTGATAATGGAGACCTCCCTAGGAGACGGTAAATATAACATGAGAGATCGTGTGCAAGGGTGCAAAGGTGGTAAATCCAAGTACTTGGGAGTTACGGTCTGCACACTTACTACAGGGTTTCAGTGTGACCAGCATCTTTGCAGGGCAGTATACCGTTAAACCTACCTACCTCTGCCATCATACAAGCTATTTGCAGCAAAGATGCATTTCAGGACACTCCTGTGACATCTAATATTAAAAATTAGGAGGCCAGGAGTTGTGGCCTGGAATCTGAAGGTTCTTGACTGATTACTACCTTAGGGCTGGGTCTCCAGTGGCAGAACCCAGGCACGCTGACCAACAAGAGTCATCCAAGTCTTCCACGGTAAGACCAATGACATGACATGAACAACCAGATACAACGTAGACCTACACAAAGAGGTTTCATCTCACTTTTTAATAGAGAATATCCCCAAGAAGCATCACTCAGCTCTGAATAAATTGCTTTCACTCCTCAAAGTTTTCCACATACACATCTGTAAAACTGAAACAAGCTCATAAGTTATTATAAGGGATACACAAAGGTAATTTCACTCTGTAAGAAAATGCCTAGAACACTATCTGCACATAGTAAACTCCTAATAGGTTTGCTAGCAGTACTAGTTGCACTAGTTACATTACTAATTGTATGACCATGGGTACTCGTAGTAGTGGAAAACCTTCCCCCACTGTCTCTCCATCCTCCGCCTCACTAGTTTTTGACCCTCACCGCACAGTCCACTCAGCTGCAATGCTTTTTTTTTTTAATGTTTATTTATTTTTGTGAGACAGAGAGACAAAGCGTGACCAGGGGAAGGGCAGAGAGAGAAAAGGACACACAGAAACCGAAGCAGGCTCCAGACAGCACAGAGCCTGATGAGGGGCTCGAACTCATGAACCGCAAGATCATGCCCCGGGCCGAAGTCAGCCATTTAACTGACTGAGCCACCCAGGTGCCCCTGCAATGCTTTCTGAGAACGTGGATCCCACGCCCCAATCCTAGCTCATCCAATTTAATCTGCGGACGAGTCAGGGTGGCTCAGTTGGCTAAAGGTCCAACTTCGGCTCAGGTTATGATCGCATGGTTTGTGGGTTTTAACCCTGCATCAGTCTCTGACAGCTCAGAGCCCGGAGCCTGCTTCGTATTCTGTGTCTCCCTCTCTCTCTGCCCCTCCCCCGTGAGTACTCTGTATCACTCTGTCTCTTAAAAATGAAAAAAACACCTTAAAAAATTTTAAATCTGGGGACAAGTCATTTAACATCTAGTATTTCCTAAAGTTCTTTAGGGCATTCTAATGCCGTGTCAGGGTTGAGAATCACTGAGCTACAGAACACAAATTCACAGACTTCGTAATTCAGGCTGAATCTCATTTTCCAGAAATAAAAAATAACCAAATCCAGGCTGATGTTAATCATGGTCACCCCATCATTCTGGCAGGAGAATGCACAACACGAGGGCCACGTCCAAGGGGAACGTTGGTAGACAGCTGATGGTCACAGAAGGACTCCCAGCCTCAAGAAGACCATCGGGCAGCCCCCCACTAGCACCTGCTCACTGTACGAAACAAACCTGGCAAGGGCCAGCTCACAGGCTGAGGGCTGGCACAGCACCACTGGGGCAGGAAGAGCTGGCCCCCTAAACCACCTGGGTTCCCCCATTTTGTGGGTCTTCACAAGCCTTTTCAAAAAAGTTTTCAGGGCTTGTAGTTTGACATATTGTTCCTGCAAGCAACGCTTAGCACACGTGGTCCTGTTGAACCTCTTGTTTCAAGGTGAAAGGGAGAAGTCAAAGCATAACCCTCCATCCCCAGGGGTTCCCCAGATCCTACTAGACTTAAACAACCACAGGGTATCCCGTCAGTCCTGTAGACACTCATATGCGATCCACACACACGCTTTAAGGGACCACAAGGGTCTGAAGGGAGAGAGCTTCCGGAAAATCTGTAGCAGACACACAGCCTGGTCCCAGCCCAGTGAGGTGCTTGTTTAGGCAGGCGGTGGGCCTGGAGTGGAGAGGAGGTGAGGAAACCCGGTCAACACACAGAGGCTTGAGGCCGCACCCACGTGAATCCAATAGAGCCCGCGGACACAGCTGATAGAGGAGAAGCACTGATGTAAAGGACTATTGAACAGAATGAGCCGTGTATTCTATTATATAAATAGCAACAGTCACTCTGGTGTGTGTGTGTGTGTGGGTGTGTGTGTGTGGGTGTGTGTGTGTGTGTGTGTGTGTGTGTGTATGGGGGAGGGGGGAAGGAGCCCCAGGGTAATCATTGAATGGATTCAGGAAGATGTCGCTAATAACAGTGACCCTCATGGCTGCCGAAGGGTAGGTAGCCCAGGGGTAATAGAAGGAATATAATAGGCAGCAGAACAAAAGACTTGGGTTCAAATCTCAGTCCTTTTACTCACCGAATGGCCTTGTAATCAGCACTTAATTTCCATGAGGCTGAATGGCCTCATTGGGAAGATGAGGATGTTAACAGTAGCAGCAGCAGGGTTGTTATGAAAGGAACAAGACATACGTAAAGCATTTAGCACCCTGCCTGCCCGGCATATAGACAGTAAGTGCTTAATGAATGGTAGCTTCCTCATCTTATACCATCCGATTTTATCACCTACATTCAATTTTATAATTTTATTTATTAAAGAGGAAATCCAAGAGAATCCTGAGGCCAGGGAATGGTTGAAGGATGAGTATTAACATAAGATAATTATTTGATATTTTCTATTACTTTCTGATTCTATCTTTGATCCATCTTCAAAAATATGCAAAGAAATTTTCCCAGATAGTTTGGCAAAAATAAATACTTTAGCAACATACAAATGAATTTACAGAAACTTCATGGCACAGAAGTTATTCTGGACTCCTAAGTCTTGCATTAGCAAATCTGTTTTTGCCTGAATGGGTCCCTGAAGAATAAAAATGTTTTAATTCTAATCCCTCTTACAGAAACCATAATATGCATTAGTGTCAATGTCAAAAGAACCGCCTCTACACTCTGTCAATTTTGATCAAACACCAGACTCTTTCTTCAGCCCCTTTTAAAACATCACACTCAGAAGCAACTGAAATCCTTTCCTTTCTAATTTAGAAACAGCCATTTCACACAGGGTTCTGGTTACCTAGAACACAACCATTCGGCCGCATCCCCCCACCCCGTGCCGGAGTCTGGGCCTCTGATAAGACACTGTTAATGAAGGAGTCACTGTTGAGGCAACAGTGCAACCCTAGCTTTGTCCTTGCCAAAAAATTATGTTAATGCCACACTTTCCACCATTAACGATGGGTTACATTTCTCTAAGAGGCAGCTGTCAGCACACAGCAGCCGTGGTTAACAATGAGGAGTTTGTGTGCTGGGTAAGCGTCTCCAACAGCTCCATTTATTATAATTAGCGCAGCCCCAAAGACACTGTAAGGGAGGAAAATTGCTTGCACAGCTTTATTTAAGCTTTAATAGAATTATTTTCCACCGAATTAAAACAAATGGCTTTATTAACTATCAATACTTAAATACATTTACAAAAATGCCTTTCAAAAAAAAAAATCTTATGTGTTTATCCAACCAGTTAACAAAGGCAGAAACATCCTGAAAATACTTTCTTGGTGCTAAATGATAAAAGCGAGCATTCCCATCGCTGAAAAACATATTCAAATGAAACTGTTATCAAGTATGATTTAGAAAGTGGTTTCCATTTCTAATAAATTTAAAAAGAAAATGAACATTCTTCTCTTTGTATTTCAGGCTCAAAAGCACGCTTTGTTTTATAGTACATCTCTCTGTCCTTTTTTTCCCATTAAATCTGAATACACATTTTAGGAGGTCAAGGGCACATTTGTAGAAGGAAATTATCTTCGGAATCAGATGATCAGTACACTACTGCTAAAATAACAACCCAAATATAAATATGAATTTATTTCCAAATTAGCTCAGGGATTCATCATAATCATATATGACCTTCTCCAGGTAGGAATGCCATTTCAAAGAGAGATAGAATCACCGAGGTTTCTGTTTCAGCCCATTAGATTTTCCTCCCAAAGTAGTTGACTAGAGTCAACTGATCCCACCGGTGTGACTCCAACATCCCCATTAACAGCACAGCAGCCCCTGCCCGGCCCAGGGCAAGTCTCCAACGAGCAGCCTGGTAAGTTTTCTTCCATGGGAAACAGACACCGTGAGAACTGACACTTCTCATTACATGCTTACTGCATGAAGCATTCTTGATAACTATGGCGGAAGACAAGAGGGATGTAGCCAATTAAAAGGGAAACAAAACAAGGCAGCATCTGCAGTATCATCGCCCATGGTGAGCACTGACTCTGATCTCAGCGTTATGCTAAGTACTCTCCAGACCCCGCCCTACTGAGTTCCTATGACAACCATCCTATTACCTCCACGTTACAGCAGAGGAAGCCGAGGCTCAGGAAAATGAAGGTGACTGTGCAGTGTTGCACAGCTAATCAGCATGGGATCCTGGACGTAAGCACAGCTGCCTGCCTCCCTGCCTTGCTCAGAGACTCCAGTCTGTGGACACAGAGTGCTTTGAGGTCTGGAGCCTTCTGGCTCCCAGGGCACCTCAGGCTGGGCAGTCTGGGGCAAGCTGGGGACGGCGAGGCAGAGCAGGGACTGAGCTCTAGGAGCACCATCTGGCACTTACCAGCTAGACAGGACCTCAAGCTGAATGTCACTCCCCCCGCCCCGCACTCAAGGGCAAGGGGTCTGCAGACTGTGGAAGAACCTACCATCCTAGGAGCCCAAGGAGCGAGCACAGCACTGGGTCGGAGAGGGGGGAGGGGACAAGTTAGGTGGGGCCCAGATTTCAGGAGCAACTTAGAATCTCTGGCTGCCTCGAGTCCGTTTCTAGCTGATGTTTATTTTAGTGGCTCCTTAGTAGTCACAGGATGGTACTCTGGGCATACGACCTTTCTGCAATCATCACAATTTTGAAATACTTGCTATAAAAAGTTAGCTTGGGTTAGAAATCCATTCACATTATTGCAGAGAAGGTCAACATTATATTTGTCAACTACCAAAAAGGAAGCTCTGCTTGATTCCTTACGTAAACCTTCAATTGATGCAAATTCTGTGAAGGTTATTGTGGTAGGCTGGGTGGATATGTGACTTTACACGGCAAAAGGGACTCTGCAGATGGGTTGAGTTAGGGATCCTGAGGTGAGAAGATTATCCTGATGACCTGGGTGGGCCCAGTATAACCACAGGAGTCAGGAAGGTCAGAGTCAGAAGGAGGCAGGATGATTAAAGAGGTTGTGCTTTGAAGGTGGGGCGGCCAGGGTCAAGAAATGTAGACAGCTGGAAAGGGGAAGGAATAGACCTTCTCCTAGAATCTCCAGAAGGAGTGCCACCCTGCCCACACCTTGATTTGAGCCCATTAGAACCCATCTCAGATGAACTGTCGGATCATGAATTTGTGTTGCGTTAAGCTACTGAATTTGTGGTAAATTATTACAGCAGCCACAGGGGATTAGCACAGCTCCTAAAATGATTTTACATTTTAAAAAGCACCTCTTAGGACACCTGGGTAGCTCAGTGGGTGAGGCATCTGACTTCAGTTCCTGTCATGATCTCGTAGTTTGTGGTTTGAGCCCCGCATTGGGCTCTGCAAGTCAACAGCTCAGAGCCTGGAGCCTGCTTTGGATTCTATGTCTCCCTCTCTCTCTGCCCCCTCCCCCACTCACACTCTGTCTGTCACTCTCTCTCTCTCTCTCTCTCTCTCTCTCTCTCAAAAACACAAAAAGAGGGGGCACCTGGGTGGCTCAGAAGATTAGGTGTCCGGCTTCGGCTCAGGTCATGATTTCAGCGTTCGTGGGTGCAAGCCCCGCATCGGGCTCTGTGCTGACAGCTAGCTCAGAGCCTGGAGTCTGTCTTTAGATTCTGTGTCTCCCTCTCTCTCTGACCCTTCCCTGCTCACACTGTCTCTCTCTCTCTTTCTCTCTCTCTCTCTCAAAAGTAAATTAAAAGAATAAATAAAAGAATTTAAAAAACATTTTAAAATACAAAAGCATTAAAAATGTTTTTAAAAATCACCTCTTTATGTGAATAAAGTTTCTGATCAGTGATAATCTCAAGCAATTGAAGAAATTTTCATTAGAAAGGCTACAACGGGGAATTGGATGAAGTCTTGAAAAAAAGTCACTTTCAGGGATCAGTTTGAAATGCTTCTATTTGTAAATTTTGCATGACTTCCAAATTTAACATCTTCCCTAATATTTTATATCTTATTTTTCTAATAAGTATATAATAAGAAGAAAGGATAGTAAGTGCTTTCATCAAACCTCATATAGATAACCCCCATCCTCACCAGTTTACCAGTGTGCTATGAAAACCTCATCATTTTCAAAGTGTTTCAGGACCGGGACAGTTTCGATGCCCAGCTCCACTTAACAACCACGCAGAACATCAATCGAATAGAGCACTGTCATTGAGAAAGGGCTTCAGTCCAACCAAACTGCCACGGCTCTAAGTCTGAAATTTCTCTTTGGCTTTGTTATCAGGGTCAGATGCCGTAACACACACACACACACACACACACACACACACACACACACACACCATAAGATTTCAGAACAGGAAAACCACCACAGATAGACTGTCCAACCCCTCAGTCTAACAGAGTAAACAACTGAATCAAAAAGAGGTCAAATAATTAGGCTAAGACACAGGGCTAAGGATTAGTAGGGAAGGTTAAGGATAGACCTAGGTCACTGGGGCTCATTCCACAACATAACAGTCTTACCACGTGCGGCATTTTTACCCTAAATGGTATTTTCAAGCTTGAGCACCTTGCTTATACTCCAAGCTTAAACAGGAATGTGTTTGTGCTTTTTTGACAACGCCATCAAATTACCTCTTTATAGGTAAAGCTGTCTCATGATTGACAGAGTTAACAAAATGTACGCCTCGAACACTGAAGATAACTCCCAAGGAGAATATTTTACACGCCCCGTGCACGGCTGCTGGGAGTTCACAGCCTCTCAAGGCTGACACGCTAATTTAGATGTTCTGGTTTTGGCAGGTTTTGTGGAAAAGAGTACCCGTGAATCAACTTCTGTAAATGAAGCAAACACATATGAGTCTGTGCCTTGTGTAAACATACAAGTAAAAATGCTATCAGACAAAGTGCAAGGGAAAAGGGACCGTAGAAGGCGAGTGTGACAGGGACGGAGCAGAGGCAGGACACGTCCAAGTTCACGTCAGCTATTTATGCAGCATCTACCCTGCGCTGGGCACTGTGCTGGGTCCCGGGGATACAGACAGGAGTAAAACAGGCAGGTCCCTGTCAGACTTCGGCCGTGCGGGCTGCTGTAACAAATCACCGTGGCCTGGGCAACTTCAATGACGAATATTGATGTCTCCCAGTTCTGGGGGCTGGAAGTCTGAGATGAGGGTGCCAGCAAGGTCAGGGGCTGGCAAGGGCCTTCCTCTGGACTCCCAGATGCAGATGTCTGTGGTCTTGCTAAGCCTCACGTGGTGGAAAGAGAGCTCTGGTCTCTCCCTCTTCTTTATAAAGACACTAATCCTATGGCAGGGCTGGGGGGACATGGGGACCTATCCTCATGACCTCACTTAAACCTAATCACCTCCCAAAGACCCCACCTCCAAGAACTGTCACATTAGGAGTCAGGGTTTTGACACACAGGTTTTAGGGAGACACAAACATACAGTCTACAGCCCCAGGACGCTGCAGTTTGCAGTAAAAAAGGATGACAGGCACTAAACGGTGATTACAAAATAAGCATTTAGTTGGAACTGCAATAGTCTTATAAGGAATAACGTACAGCGGGGTCTGAAAAGGAACAGAAGCCCCTAACCTCAGGAATGAAAAGCCGGAAGGACCACGAGCATTCCGGGCAGATAGAGGGCAGCCTGTGCTGATGCCCAGGTCAGGGAGGAGCCAAGAGAAGGCGGTCCGAGATGCACCTTTGCAAGGCAGTCAGGCACGGCTCCGTGGAGGGGGATTTTCCCCAGCTACACCTCAAAGGAGAGAGGAGCAGGTGCCCCCCGATAGGACACTGGTGCCTGACCCGGGGGGGTGATACTCAGAGGTGGGCGTGTGGATCAGCATATCCCTGCAGGATGGCCTTGTTACCTTGAAATCAAGAGCAGAGGATGAAGTCTCATTTAAGAGGCAAAAGGAAGTCTAGGCAAAGATGCCAAGGGCTTTGGGGCACATGGGAAATGAGCTTACACGTGTGCAGAGCTCTAAGGCTCCTGAATCCCAGCAGCCCCCACCTCCAGCCCCCTCAGCTTCAGGAGATCAGCACGTGGAGCGAGGATCCCCCTTTACCGCGAAGGAAGTGGAGCCCAAGATCACATGGCGAGGAGGTGTCAGAGCTGGACTAGGACTTGGGCTCAAGCCTGTGGGAACCCCAGCCCGCGCGGGCTCAGGGCTCTGTGCAGCACGGGCAGACCAGAGGGCTTCCCATAGTCATGATGTGTGAGCCCGAAGCCAGAATCCGGATGAAGACGTCTGTGAGGGCAGGAGAGGAAACACTGTGGCGAAGTCATCAGCGGGCACTGGTGGCGCCGGAACCTCTTGCTGGGTTATGGGTCACCACTTGCTTGAAGGTTGGTGTCAAAGCTACAGATTTTTACATGGATATAAAAGATTTTATGTTTCTAGCTCTGTCTCCTGCTTGATGGGTGCCTGGGCCATGGCCCAAGGCCACTGGTAAGCAAGCCATCTGTGTCTTCTATATTGTATACGGGACAGTCGTATGTTGGACAGAAAAATTACTTGTCACTTGCCAATTCCCTTCATGCTTTAGGGAAATGAGTATGAAGGAACATTCTACGCGGTGTTTCAACTAAACTGCACTGAAATGAGATGCACGTGAAAAAGAGATTTGAAGAGTTGCTCTTCATGAGTTGCTCTAAATTAACATGCTGCTGTTAATTTAGAAAGACTGTGGATGAAGTGGGTCTGGCGGCAAAGTTGGTCTGACACGGTCGTGGTGGTGTGCACAGAACTATCCCGTCGGGGGTACGCCTTCCTCTACACTTCCCACTAACACAGAAAAGGATCATAGTTTCTTCTTGATTAGGTCTCTGAATGTAAAGGGCGATTTTTAATAGAGCAGGAGAAATCATTGAAATCATTCAGAACAGTGATCCACACAAAGTTAATTAGCAATCTAGCATACAAGCCTGGCGGTGGTTATTAAAAAAGAGTGAGTTCCAATAAATTTATCATCTCTACTTCTTCCATCATTCCTCTAGTTCTATTTTGTATCAGATTTAATAGGATTTCAGTGAGATTCAGTGGTTCATAGAACTAGAATACTGGAAGATCAAAGAAGATTCTTATAGCTCCATATGCCACCCTGTAGGCACAGATAAACACACACACACACACACACACCTGCAAATACTAAAGGCCAAACAGGGGCACCTGGGTGGCTCAGTCAGGTGAGCATTGGACTTTGGCTCAGGTCATGATCTGGTGGTTCGTTGAGTTCGAGCCCCGCGTTGGGCTCTGTGCTGACAGCTCGGAGCCTGGAGCCTGTTTCACGTTCTGTGTCTCCCTCTCTCTCTGCCCCTCCCCTGCTTGTGCTCTGACTCTCTCTGTCTCTCAACAATAAATAAATGTTAAAAAGAACATTTTACACAAACAAACAAACAAACAAAACCAAAAAGGCCAAACAAAGAGGTGCTTTACAAATCAGAAAATCCTTGCCAAAGATGAACTGAAGGATAGGGAAAAGAATGTGGGCTTTACAGCTAAACAGTCCAAGGTGGCAGTCCACTTACTGGATATGACCTTGAGCAAGGTATTAAAGTTTCTAAGCATTAGTCTCCCCATAGGTAAAGCAGGAAGAATACAATTTACCTCATAGAATCGGGGGGATTAGAATTACCCTTTATAAACTGCCTGGCATGCATACAACAAAGTGTAGCTCTTATGACTCTATTTAAAATGGAGCCAATTTAAAGACACAGCGCATTAAATAAAACCTCTTCCAAGTAGTCACATACATAAACATCAGTCCCGGGCACTGAAATATGCATCCCTCATTATGCACTAGAACGGCCTGTCACTGTCTTCCTCCACATTTTTCAGGATTTATGATGGGAGGTTATACCTGGGCATGAATGAAATGTAATTTTTAAAACCCTGGCAGGATTTGGGTATTCCTATGCTCTTATTGTTATTCTGAAAGGCAGAGAGTACTGGAGGTCATAAATACTCTTTAGCTCATATTAGGTCGCTTTCTTCTCTAGCAAAGTTTTGTTTCTGCCTTTCAACAAAATAAGCTGGAGCCAGAGTGGGGTGCAGGGGGGTGGGAGGAAGTGCTGGGAGGACACCCCGAAAAAGGAGTCCTTCCTAGAAGCCTGGCTGCCTTGAATTCATCATAGATCTGGCAGAATAATGTCTTTCCTGTACCCCTAAAAGCTGAGTCTGTGGGCCAAAGCAGGTAGTCTCGTACCAAAGGCCAGCGCAAGCCTGGCTGGAAGAAAACTAGAGTTCATCTTTGCATCAAAACAAACAGGTGGTTTTTCCTGGTTTTCATACTCGTGGATTCCAAATATATCCAAGCCTACTTAACGTCAACATGCTTGTTGGAAAATACTTCTTAATAAAAAAAAAAAAGGTTCTATAAAAGCAGAAAACCTCAATCAAAAAAAAGTTTTCTCTAAAAGCAGAAATATCAATCAAATGAATCCATAGCCACCCAAAAGAATTGGATTGGCATGGTGCACGAGGGAGCTCAATGCTGGGCTCTCAGTCTGAAGGAGTCAGCTGATCTGTCCTGGTCTGAGACTTTAAGGATATGCCTTTGCTAAATGGAAGGAGGTCCATGGTGCCCTCCCTACGTTTCTCCCAATTCTCAGATTCCCTGGAGATCCCTTCTGGCACCAGCAAGTGAAACGGCTCAGCTTTTAAACATTACTATTTATCAAGCAGATTTCAATCATAGAGGTAAGTGCGAATAATATGAATAGTGATATTTGTGACATCACAAAGACATTTTAGCATGGCATGATGGTAATTAACACAGAATTTGACAAATGAACTGGATTTAAAAGATATATGTGGGGGGACATCTGGGGGGCTCAGTGGGTTAAGCATCCAGCTTCAGCTCAGGTCATGATCTCATGGGTCATGGGTTCAAGTCCCACATCGGGCTCTCTGCTGCCAACACAGAGCCTGCTTCAGATCCTCTGTTCCCTTCGCTCCCTGCCCTTCCCCCACTTCTCTTTTCTCCCTCTCTTTTTTCTGATATATGATATGATATATATGATATTATATATATCACTTCAACACTGCCTTAAAGAAAGGTAGACAGGGGGCGCCTGGGTGGCTCAGTCGGTTGGGCGTCCAGCTTTGGCTCAAGTCATAATCTCACAGTTCGTGGGTTCGAGCCCCACGTCAGGCTCTGTGCTGACAGCTCAGAGCCTGGAGCTTGCTTCAGATTCTGTGTCTTCCTCTCTCTGCCCTCCCCTGCTCCTGCTGTCTCTGTCTTTCAAAAATACATAAAAAACATAAAAAAAATTTTTTAAAGAAAGGTAGACTGGGGAAGGGAAAGCTGGTTAATGCAAAATAAATTTGTCTTTCAGGAACAACTTCATGCCATGCAAATGGTGTAAATGTCATAGACTTTTTTCTATTGTGAATGTCAGGCAAACATGTCCTGATTTAGCCCAGTGAAGTAAGTGGTAGGAACCGGGGATTACATGAAGAGGAGGTAGTCTAATTTCAGGACACAAAGACTGAAGTTAGAGTTGATACAAGAGAATCGAAAGATCCTTGTGAAGGATTTTATAGATAAGGTTTTACAAGAGAAGCCCCACAGACCAGGCAATGAGAAGAACTAGGCAAGATTGTAGACCTACCCAGAAGCCTTCAGACTCAAGCAAAGCCACTATGGACCTACACAAAAACCAAAACCAAACCACGCTTTGTGAAGGCCGTAACAAGAGAAATCATAGGAGAGTATATGAATGCTTTTATATGTAGCAAAGAATAATTGAAGCAACTACTCAGCAATGGAGAAAATCTATTTCGTGATGGCACAAACAGGCACTGGAGCAAAAATAACTTGTAAGGATTATAAAAATAATAATGTAGGGTTATAAATAATATGAGAAATTGAATATGCTAATGGACTCGTGACGATGAAGGCTGGAAACAGAGAATTGGTCAGACTGCCTAATAGAAATGGGAAGCAGTGGAATGTGGAATTTTAGGTAAGGAAACCTGATCCCTTCCTGAGGCAAACAGCAAAATGGGGAAAGGATTGGGCATGTGTTATGCCCTGATCAGGACTTGCGCATTAGACGAATCATTACACAGAACTCTCTCATTCAGTGTTCAAGTCTTCCCATCTTGTGGATGAGGAAATGACTCCCGGAGTGGTCATAAATCTTGACCATGAAGGAACAATTAAGCCCATGGCAGGGTCAGGACAGACTCCGGACAGCACGTTTCCAGAAGCCGCCGTGGGCTCCCCTGACTACCCCGACCCACCACGCACTTCTGGTTCTTCTGTCCGAGTAACAGCGATAAATTAGTAACAGGGACTTCGAAATGTCTTTCAAAATTTGTGGAAGAATTAAGGTCTGGGGGCCCATCGTAGGTTTTTACAAGTATGTTATTTTACTTTTCCTTTATCACATGAAATAACCAATGTTGTCATGAAACAAAGTAGGGAAGAATTTTAAAACTCCCTTTTTCTATACCACACACATACTCTGAAGGTCTAAAGTTATGTAAACAAGGGCATGTAAAGCTGTGCATAGAAGAGATGCCCAGGGGAGGTATGTATCTTGATTAAAAAGACTTACTCTTTCTCTTTTTTTAAAAAAATGCTTATTTATTTTTGAGAGAGAGAGAGAGACAGAGAGAGAGGGCACATGAGCACATGCAAGCAAGCAGGGAGGGGCAGAGAAAGAGGAGGACAGAGAATCCAAAGCAGGCTCTGAGCTGTCAGCACAGAGCCCCACGCAGGGCTCGAACTCACGAACTGTGAGATCATGACCTGGGCCGAAGTCCAACACTCAGCCTACTGAGCCACCCAGGTTACCCCTCATTCTCTTTTTAAGTAAGCTCCATGCATACGCGCAAGAACATTTCAGTCAAGTTTCCAAAAGATGGTTTTTACCTCCTACTTCTCACCCATTCAAATTCTGGCCATTCAAGCCTCACCTTAGTTTTCACTAAGTCAATCTTTGAAAACCCTAGGCCACGCTCATTTGTCCCCTCTCTGCATTTCCACTATGGGGGGAGGGAGGGAGGAGGGAGGAAGGGGGAGAGAAAGAGAGAGAGAAAAAAATGCATATATTAGTTTCTATTAATTTGTTCTTGTCAGCGCGGACAGAAAGGTCTACACTGGTCCTGGACAGTAAACCAGATCTGACTGCTGCACGTTCCCTTTCACTTCGGCACCGACCCAGCCCATCTAACCAGCAAGTGTCTCTCTTTCTTTACATCCTCTATACTAAAAACAAAAAGTAAATGACTTTCCCCCAAAAGACAAGGAGCTTAAGAAAAAAATCAACTTTTCCCCCTGCCGTGCCTCTCATCAGAGAATTAGGGACCATACTGAAAATCAGGGCTCAATTTGGTCCTCTGAGGAGTCATTCCAAAGCCTTTGATACCACAACCCATGCCCCAAAACATATTCGAGAGATGATTTTAAAAGTGGGTTCTGATGTTACGTGACTCTGGGAATCATATTGAGCATCCATTTCCATCACTGTTACCCAAAAAAGTCACATAGATACTAGCAAAGAGAGCTGAATTTGGGGCCAGATTCCTCCGAGAGCAGTCACTGCTCAATGTGCGATGCAAATAGAGTCACCCAAGTAGTGTATGTACCACCTGTCCTTTGTCAAGACATCCAGAGGGCGTTCACTGTAGAGGCCAAATTAATGTTTAAAGTTTGAAGCCCACATAACGTTCACAATCGTGACCACTTCTAGACCTAAACATTGCCGAGTACAAAGTAGCATTTTATTTAGTTTAACTAGATTTTAAATCTTTTATGAATGAAACAACAATATACATAATGCATAACCAAATTTATAAACATTTTTCTTAGCACTCACAGAGAAAATACATATTAGCCTTCCAGAACACTCCTGGTTTTGCACACTAAAGCCCTGTGTGCTGAGGGAAAAACCAGAGGAGCCAGAAGAAGGATTGATGACCCATTTCACTGCCCAGGAAACTGGACTCTGGGACATCCTATTCTGTCAAGTTACGAGTCTTTCCTTTGCTATGAATACTGATTATGACATTTGCAGAAATAGCCAAGGGTAAGTACTAATTAATACAGCAACACCTAACACTCCACCCAAGCCTTGCTGAGGGTTTCACAACCTCAGAAGTGAGCACATGAGTTTGCTTCACACAGTATCATTCTGTAATGCGGATGCAAGTAAACACCACTCTTAGTGGATTCTTCTCTTTTCATCAGGTTCTGGATTCTCATCTGGTGAGTATCCTTGTCTATGGACAGGAGAAACTATCATCCTATGGTTTCTCAACCACTAGCCACCCCGGTCTGGGTCAGGCAGAAAAAAGAAACAAAGGTAGAGAAGCCTTGTTATGTTTCCTTCTCTTAAAGCATCCAGGAAATGTGTAAGGGGTCAGAGCTCTTCAAGGATACCTCAGATCTGGGTCCTGGCTTCACACAGTAATAACCTATATAATAAAGGTCATATCACATAGCTTCATATACAAACTCGGGGTTAAGATGAATATAATCAAGTATCTAAAGTCATGGGATAGAGGCACCTGGGGGGCTCAGCCAGTTGAGCATCCAAATTGATTTTGGCTCAGCTCACGATCTCACAGTTCGTGTGATCAAGCCCTGCATCAGGCTCTGCACTGACAGTACCGAGCCTGCTTGGGATCTCTCTCTCTCTCTCTCTCTCTCTCTCTCTCTGCCCTTACTCTGCTCCTCTCTTGCTCTTTCTCTCTCTCTCAAAATAAATAAATGAAGTCATGGTGTCAACACTGTGCTCTGAGCTCTGTGCTTCAGCCCCTGCCCACAGCCCTCTAATTATACTTATCCAACTGTGTTCGTTGACTTACCCACTGACTGTAAGTTCAGAGGCAGGACAAAGACCTATGTTGGCAGAACTTATCACGAACGTAATACTTAAGCCGGCGCTTAGAGGCTGAACGTGATGCAGCTCAGATGTGATAAAGGGAAAAGCATTTACAGCAGAGAAAGACCAAAAGCCATCAGAATGACTGGCAGCGTCAGTCTGGGCTGTATAGACGCCAGGGGCAACATCAAGGGCACCGTAGGAGACAAAACTGTAAAGGAAAGATGAACATAATAATATCTGCAGCTCTCCTTGGAGCACTTTAAGAATCTGTCATGGACCTGTGTGGGAAAATTTACACTCAAAGCCAAGTTCTCTTCACTGATTGTGTGCACCAGTTCCAAGACTCTCCTCATCAAGCTCCTCACAGGAATGACCAAAACCTCCCCAGATGTAACATGACATATCACTCTACTACAGTCCATCCTTCAGATATAACAAAACATATATACAAACACACACATATAAAAATATGTGCCGCATACTGTTCTCGGGGGCTTCCCTAATAACCCAACTGCAAGACATTGTTCATTGTAAAACGTTATCTCTGGGGATCGAAAAAGGAGGAAACGGAGAAAGTCTGGGGTTTGACCACAGTCATGATTTTAGATCCCAATTCTCAATCAGCTCTGGTATGAAGACCAACCTGAAATGTAACTTAGGGCAAGTTTATACTCGTCAATCTTCTAATCAGTTCAAAGGCGGCGCTCCTGACCGGGTAGCGTGTGTGTACTTGATTTACCTAGATGTTTCACCAGAGATCACCTGAAGGAGCCCACCCCCCAAGTCTCAGCCCATCTCTCAGAGGGAGCCCTGGTCACTGGCATTTGCATGACTAAAGGAGGAGCCACTGTTAAGGACGTTTACATAAATAGCAGCCCCAGCTAGGGACCCAAATTCCTCTATACAGACCTTGATTATAATGCAGGGCGCTAGGCTAATGGTTTGGGTCTGGCTTTGTTTGTTTAGCATGAATCATTCCTATGAATGTTTACCATGTTTACTTTATACAATGATAATCAAAAGATATTTTCAAGGTTGTTTGTAGTCTTTCTAGGCTGTAGAAAAGCTGGAATTTCCTCTCCTAAATACAAAGGAAGAAATGTCTCACTCATCAGTCGTTTTTGCCAGGTCTGAATGCTGCCGGTTCCAGGCTGCGCGAGTCACACAACAGCCCTGGATGGCGGGGCGGGGGGGGGGACCTGTGTGCTCACCCCAGGGGCACACACCCTGCTCAGCCCTCTAGCTCATCTCACTGTCTCCAAGATCCATCTTTTCCCCTGAAGTAATATGATCATTAGTGGATAAGGCTCAGTGAAAAACACACACAGATTTCTCTGCCCTCAAGTACGTAAGAGATGAAACTGACCTGTGCCAGAATCGCTTCCAGACTCAAGTTCCCACCTGCCTTGGATTCCTCTTCACTCTGGATGGAAATTCCCACTTAATTTCCTTATTCACCCAGATCTAAGGCTCCAAACAGATCCTCTCCATGTGAACAGAGACCTTCACAGAAGGTGGCACTTGTCTGCTCTCCTGCCTGTCCCCACTGGCCTACATTCCCAAGAAGCGGGATGAGTTAGGATGATGTTGTGCTGCTTTGATGGGGGGTGGGGCATGAACTCCTCCCCTAAGGAAAGCTGTGTGCTCTGGGACTCACAGCGGACACCTCTGGAGCACTACGGAAGAGGAGAACAAAGAAATCTGTGGCAATAAGGCAGGCAGGCTGTGAGAGAGGGAGCCCTCCAAGCACGCTGTGCCAGAAACTGGAAAGGCTGCTCATGGAGAGAATTATCACCGGAATAACTGAAGCCAACCACAACGCCAAACTATTTCAACAGCAAAGGTACTAAAATACTTCCCTACCTTAAGTCCCTGCCCTCTTCACCCAGTGTTACCATTTCACTGTGATCTGCGCACCCAGTTCAGTTAACCGGGAACCGTGAGCTTTTATTTGCCACCAGCCTCACTCCTTCTCCTGCCTAATGTTCCCATTCCAGAGCCACATTTGTCTAAAATTTCGTCATGCTGACTTCTCCCAAAGCATGATGATATTCTAATGAAGATTTGGTCCTCAGTGAATAATCTTCTCCTGAAAGGGACCACAAGGACAAACCCAGAATCATCACTAATGCAGGGCAGCACAGCACAGCGCTAAGAGCACAAGGATCGGTGAAGAAAAGCACATTTAGAGGGGCGCCTGGGTGGCTCAGTTGGTTAAACGCCCAGCTTCCGGCTTCGGCTCAGGTCAGGTCTCACGTTCGTGGGTTCGAGCCCCGCGTCAGGCTCTGTGCTGACAGCTAGCTCAGAGCCTGGAGCCTGCTTCCAGTTCTTTGTCTCCTTCTCTCTCTGCCTTTCCCCCTCTCATGCTCTCTCTCTCTGTATCAAAAATAAATAAAACATTAAAAAAAAAAGAAAGAAAAGCACATTTAGATAAAGTTCCATTCTCAGTTCTGCAAAAGGGGAAGGGAAAGAGTAGGCCAGATCTTTTGAAGGAAACAGAATAGGCTTTCTGTAAATAAAGTATGCACTGAAACTGATCAGGCAAATTCCTCCCCAGCCATACATTCACAGTCCTGTCCACCTTCCATGGGCTCACAGTGCCCAAGCCCATGATCCTGAGACCATATGGAACCGTGTCAGAAGTACAGGGAACGGTGCCAGGCTCCAGGCCACAGTGTGGAGGATGGGCTGCATTTGGAACGCTCACTGCAACATTTCCAAGTCATATTTCTACAATCCAGTCAAAGCGGTCCCTGCTAAAGGACAAACATCTTTGAGAAGAGAGCTGTCCTCTTTCACTCAAGAGATGTTTGCCAAAATCACGTGGCAGGCTCTGTCCTAGGTGATGTGCTTCTGAGCCTCAGACCATCTGCCTGGTGAAGGGTGGAGACAGCTTGCAGGCAATTGGAGCCAGGTATGAAAACAGGAAAAAGCACAGAGGAGGAATAGTCAACTCAAGTCAGTCAGGGAAGGCTTCTCAGGGGAAGTGCCATCTGTATCCCAATGAGGAAGATTAGTAGGAATCAGAAGATGAACAGGAGCTTGGTGGGAGAGAAGCGCGTTCTAGATAAAGGGAACAGAGTTCACCAGGTAGCTCCTGTCTCACATGCCCGGAAAGCAATCTCTGATGCTTCCAAAGCTCTGAATATTATGGTATCTGCTGGTACAGATGGATGAAGAAGAGAAATGGACTTGGTTTACACACTGATACAGAGCAGTATCTATCAGTAGAATCCCTGGGTTGAGAATAGGGGCCTCAATGTAACACAAACAAGACGAGGTTCTTTTCCGGTACCGTCACAGCGCGGACATACATTCAGATCCCAGACAGGCACCACAGGCCTTTGCAGCGGGAGGGTAAACAAGAGATTAGTGTTTAACCAAATACAACATATGTTCTTAATAGATTCGGTATAATTTGTCTATTCACACGGACTGTCCTTTTGTCCCAAAGGAAAACTCAGGGGTCTTTGTCCACATTTGTTTCTAAACATTTTAAACATGGTCGTCCTGACTCTGCTTTGCGTTAAGTCCTTTCCCAATTATAGCCCTGGCTTTTATCACAGATTCACAACATGAGTCGAGTTAAAAACGTCCTCTATGGAGAGGGATGAAAAGAATCTGGTGGCAGGTATGCTTGATTCCTTTGCTAATTAAATCAGTCTCAGCCATCGTCCTATGTTTCCTCAAGTCTTCTATGAGCAGGAGGGAAAAGTCATTATTCAAAGCCTTTCCTGGTCTCACGCAGCGTGTGCTGTCCCTCAAGGCGTCGTCGGGGCCAGCTCTGGGGTCGGCACCACGCAGTGAGCACCGACCACTTCTCTCTCTCTCCACTCACTGCCCTCCGAGTGGCCAGCTGGCAAGTTCCTCCCGGCTTCCTCCATGTCCCGCCACAAACTGCCTCAACCCCATGTACACACAGAGGTCTCAAAGATGCAGGAAAATCTTCACAGGCCCGGATGTTCTGATAATTCTATTCCTGCTGTCTGTTCAACCCCAAGAAAACCCAGTCACGACACTGTCGTTAGTTCTATTGACTAAACCGATGATTTGGATCAACATTTACTGACCATGAAACAACACATACCCTGTTAGGTAGAAGTTTCCCAACAGCCTTCTTGGTATGATTAAATTTATGCACAATTACATGTGTCATTATGTAGGCACATATGCACAGAGATGTGCACGCAAGGGTATTGGAAATATCAGTGTTTATTTTTAGCAAAACTGTATCTGTGAACGACTGGATTTTAGGGGATTTCTACCTTTTTCCTTTGTAAATGTCTGTGGTGCCTGAATTGTTTCTGTAATGGGAATGTTTTGTTTTAGTGTCAGGAAACACTATAAATACATATGTACATATAAAAAGCATAAATATGGAGCTTTATATAAATATGTAATATGTATAAATAAAAACTGTAAATATGTGCGCATATATATAAATATTTACATACTTATTTATATGTATAATAAGAACGTATTTATTTATTTATAGGATTTGTTAAGCAAAATAAACCAGCGTAATCTGAAGGTGGAGCTGGCTAGACTGTCCCCAGACTACATCTCAGGGACAGATGGTGCTAAAAATGCATGACAAGAACAGTTCGTTGCTCAAGGTGTCCAGGAGGAGTTGGCCTTGCTCGGCCCCAAGAGCAGGCTGAGCCCTCCTCTGCTCTCACTGCTCTTACCCCAACGGCCCTCCGAATGAGGACAGGAGGTATTGAGCTTTCTTCTTCACAAGGATTAGTTCTGGAATGGTATGATGCCATTTGGATACGGTGGCCTTCAAAGCCTAGGGGTCCTGAGGCTCTGCCTTACCTCCAGCCCAAGGAAGTCCCAATGCCATGCAAGCTGCCCACAGAGGAGGCCACGGCTGGCTCCCACTGCGGCTCTGTGGACGGCCTCTTGGGAGTGCAACAACAGGAACTGCACTGGGGGCAGGGGCTGGTTTAGCATCCATGACACCAGTGAGACCAGGACCGTTCTGTAGGAACAGGTCCTCTCTTCTCACTCTTTCCCCTTTCCTGGCTCCTCTGCACTCCCACACGCCAACTGGGGACCACACATCCAGGTGCTGGTTGGGATGTCTCCCAAGGCTCCGACCAGGACTGCACCTTTGGGGGTTGCTTTTTAATCCACTGGGGAAGCACCGTGGGTTGCGTTTCAGAATCATAAGTGGGCCATCATCCTGGGTGTTTATTTCCTTTAAAATAGTGGAGTGTGGGCTTTCTTAGAGGGTCCTCGCCCAGAAGCCTGTGCCTGGCAGGAGCGAGCATGCTTTTTTGGCTTATTTGTTTTCCTTAGGCTGGAATGCACTGGTTTATCTTAGACTCTTTTGTTGATTCTATTTTTTTAGTGTTGGTAAGACCAGCTCTGGCTTTTTATGCATGAAAAGAAAGGAAATTCCTCATGACTGGGGACAGTGTGACAGTTAAGAACAGAGACTGGTCCAGGCTGCTGCTGTTCAAATGCTGGGCCCACCGTGGAAAGGCTTTGAAGTCCCAGGCAAGTTGATCAACTTTTCTGAGCCTCTCCAGCCTCATCAATACAATGGGAATAATATTAGTACCTACCTCACAGAGTTTATCAAAGCATACTTTTCAAAAAGTTAAAACACTATTCTCATGTAAATATACAGCAGGTGTGAATCAAATATTCATTTTACTCATTAGCAAGGGGACCAGCAGGTTGAGAACACTGAGTTCATAGACTATGTGGGCTAATGTATAGAGATTTCCAAGTTCTGGAAATTTTATGACATGTGGTTATGAGACTAAATTAGTACATATATTTATGTGCATATATACTAATAATACATATGTGGATATGTAATCATGTATGTATATATTTACTGTATGTACTATGCTGGGTAGAACAGACCTGACACATCATAAGCACAACATAACTTTCACCATTATTACTATTTTATAACTAAAATTTTTCTTTCACTATGTATCTATCAAAAAGGGTATTATTTTTTTGCTTTCAATGTAAATTACCTAGAATGAATTTGAAAGGTGGCAAAAAAAGTTTCCAAATGTCTAGTAATATTGTCTTTCTTTTTTAACTAGAGATAAATATACTATTTTCCATTTCTTTGAAATGATTAATTCATATACTCAAGAAAAGTAGGTTATATAGCTTATTCAAAGAGATGAATTTTGAAATGAACTTTTTTTCAAGTGTAGCTATATGTGGTCTTTAGCTTCTCAAAGCTTTCTAAACTATTAAAGGATTATAATACTGTTTCCCAAAAGTCTGTTTCCCAAAGGTTTCCCAAGCCTTTGTGCTTGGTTTAAATTTGAAAAAAAAAAAAAAAAAAAAAACATTTAGGACACTCAAAATGCTTAATTATTAAGGATAGAGTAAAAATACCATATGGTCAAGGTCGGACAAGGTTCTGCTGTCTTCCTCCACTGGCCAAACTCACCAAAGCTAAGGGTTCAAAGCTTGAACATCTTCCAGGCTGTCTTCTAACGAATAAAATATGTTGTTTGTGCTGGTCTTTATACATGTGACTTACTTTTTAAATTAAAAATACTGTCCCTAAAAGTATAGAAAATCTAGTTTCCTATGACCCTCAGGTTTTTTTCCTGGGTTTTGTCTGGGTCAGCCATTCCACGACAGACAAGCAAACTGGTTGCCAAGAAGTTTGGCTTCCCATGCTTGTGTTCAAGGGGTCACTCTGCCCATCCCTCTATGTCTTTAATCCGTGGCAAATTTCAGAGCAGGAGCTCTGTCCAGGAGCAGATCACAGAAAAGACCCAATTCATCTACACTGAATGAACCCACTGAGAAGTATTTATCCAGAAATCACTGCATGCTTTCCTATCAATCTTCTGTACAAATGGACATTAACTGCAGATAATTTATTCAGAACAGTGTCCCTCTGTGTTGGGATAAAACTGGAGCCTCTCATTAGAACAGTAGAAAATTTAATGCTCTCTTTCGGTCAAAACAACTACTTTCCTCATAAAACAACTACTTTCCTGCATTTTCCACTTTTAAAGAAAGATATATGCTGACCCTCTGTGGCAGACAGACACTAACATGACCTCCCAACCACCCTCACCTCTTGGTGTTCATCTCCTTGTGTAATCCTCTCCCTTGAATGTGGGTGGCATCTGTGACTTGTATTGCAAAGGTGACAGGATGTCCTTTCTGTGATACTGTTACATAAAACTGTAACATCCACCTTTTCGGCTTATGTCTGGAAGCCCACGTGGGAAGCAACTATGAGTGGCCTGTGGCCAACAACTTCCAAGAAACTGAGGCCCTCCGTCAAAGAGCCCACGTGGTTCTGAATCCAGCTAACAGTGATGGGAGCTTGGAAGTGAATCCTTCCCAGGCAAGCCTTGAAATGAGCCCACAGCCTGGCCAACACCATCACTGCAGCTATGTGAAATAGAAGACCCAGTTACGCCACGACAAGACTCCTGATCCACAAAAACTGCAATAATAAATGTGTGTCATTTTAAGCAGCTATGTTCACTGTCATGTTATTTTGCAGCAGTGAACAACCAAAATGGTATCATAAAAGACAAGGCAGAGGCTGGCATTTAGGCTTTCAGTGATGTCCACGTGGATATCTCATGTCAGATGTGGTTACTGCTGGAGAACGGCCTCCCAGCAGTCAGTGGCACTTACCAGGCCACTTCGCTCAGGAGAGCCAATCCTCACTCATCAGGGACTGCCAATCTGCCACTTCCCTTCAGAAAACTGCTACCCTCTAAAGATGATTATCCACAGGCCTTTCAGTTTAAAAACAGTCTGCACGCTATGTGGCATGAGGTTAGATTTCTAGATATTCATCGCTGGAAGGGATCTCGATAGCCATTTTTGCAATCCCCAAAATTAGTTTCACATGCATTCCTCTTTGTGCCAGACACTGAGTTAAGCACTGAGCATACAAAGATGGATGACACCTACTTCCTGATCTTGAGAGAGGCTCACAGCTAAGTAAGAAAGAGGGCATTTGAAAAGGGAACGGAACTGTAACAAGGGTGACAGTATCAAATGGTGGAGAAGACATGGAGATCCCAGAACTCTCATACATTGCCTATGAGGGTACACATACGATCGTATGGCTGCTTCAGAAAATGGGCAGTTGCTTACAAAGTCAAACAGGGTTCTACTCTTTAACTCAGTGATTCCACACATAGGTATTGACCCAAGAGAAATGAAAACATACGTTCTTAAAAAAACTTGTGCACAAGAAGGTTCACAGAAGCCTTATTCACAATAATTCAAACCTGGAAAGCAAACAGTTGCCCATCAACAGGAGAAGGGATAAACAAATTGTGGTATATTCATAAAATGGAATACTACTCAGCAGTAACAATGGATAAGTCATCCACGTGGTAGGGTAGACATCGGCACATGGATGTGTGCTACATGGGCGAATCTCAAAAAACACTATGTTTAGTGAAACAACTGATAGACCAAAAAAAAAAAAAACCTAAAAAATACATATGCTGTAGTTCAATTTCTGTAAGTTCAAGAACAGGCAACTTCAGCTTGGGTGGCTGGAAATGACAGAGAAGGGGCAGGGAGGAACTTTCTGAGCAGTGGACATGTTCCATATCTTGAGAACTTGACAGTGACACAGATGTGTGCATTATCAAACCTCATTAAACTACACACTTAAGATACTGAGTACTTCCCTGTATGTAAAATTTGCCTCAACTGAGAATAAAAGAATACACTGAAAGCACTGGCTTTGGGTCTCAATAAGAGCTGGATTCCTACTGCGTCTCCAAAATTCACTGTGACTGAGGTCAATTTCTTTAATCCCTCTGAACCTCAGTTTCCTTACCTGTAAAATAGGATGCTTAAAGTTCATGTCTCCCAGGGTTGTTGTAAGAATTAAAAAGAGAGAACATCGGTAGTGTATTTAGCTTCATGCCAGGCACAGCACATGATGAATGAGAGTTACCAATCTTGCTTTTAAAATAACCACATGAAAGTATATATAACAGTGAGTCATACACAGAAGAAGCATTTCTGCCTCAAGGACAAAGTGAGCCAGAGAAGGCTATATAAATGAGATAATGGTATGAACCAGCCCTTAAAATAGGATTCTACCAGGTGAAAGAAAAGTGGAGAAAACCCAACTCTTCATCATTTTTACCAAAAGTCACACTGACCCTTCTAAGTTAAGCAGCTTTTGAAGAGCTCAAGATATCTGAAAACGGATTAATTCAGCAAGTCTTTATTAATTATGTGCCCAGGGCATCACATCATGCTAGATACTGCAAATGGGAGAAATAGTAAAACACAAAAATAAACCATCAATACCTGGCTTATACTAGGAGTGTGGTTAGCTTCAGGTAAATGGAAAACCCAGCCAAATTATAAATGTTTTTGAATCTGTAGGTCCATATGACATTGAGTCACAGCTACTGAGGCATTTGGGGGAGAGGATGTGGTTTCAGGCAAAGCTGGGTCTGGAATCTGGAACTGACCCCCTACTTGCTAAGTGGACTTTTTGCAAATTAAAGCCTCACTTTTCTTACCTGCAAAATGCCTCCAAGAAAGTTACTCCAAGATAAAATGAGATAACTTGAGTAAATTAGAATATAACCACGGGAAAAGGGTGTCCTTTAACTACAAACCATAATACTCTTGATCACCATCATTAAAAAATTAGTCCTTTTGTTTATTTTTTTTTAAATATTGACTTATTCATTTTGAGAAAGAGAGCAAGAGAGCATGTGCGCACACACAAGTAGGGGATGGGCAGAGGGAGAGGGAGAGAGAGAGAGAGAGAGAGAGAGAGAGAGAGAGAGAGAGAGAATCCCAAGCAGGCTCCATGCTCATGACCCATGAGATCATGACCTGAGCCGAAATCAAGAGTCAGATGCTTAACCAACTGAGCCACTCAGGCACCCCCAAAAGTCAGTTCTTTTAAAAGGAAATCTTACTTTTAGATTTCAAAGCAATCTGTAT
Organism: Suricata suricatta; assembly: GCF_006229205.1. Classification (NCBI taxonomy): domain Eukaryota; kingdom Metazoa; phylum Chordata; class Mammalia; order Carnivora; family Herpestidae; genus Suricata; species Suricata suricatta. Next base: position 128,502,040 of record NC_043706.1, on the reverse strand, counting down.
GTTGAATCACAAAACGATTCCACCATAATGATCAGTATCATCTGAGTGGCCCAAAGCGTCCCAGTAGAAAGTGACCGATAGTGGCAGGGATGGGCTGCCTTTGCGATCTTACACAGGACATGAGCCACTCAGAATGGAATGCTTCTTTTGTGGCCACATGTCTGACTCAACATCTGCTCCCTGTCTATGATCAGTCAAACCGATTTCAAAATATTTTATCTAAATAAGACACTTGATACAGACGTTGCTTTCCTGAAATTTTAATCTGGGAAATGATGTTTGTTTATACACTGGAATCTTCAGGTGCCTAAACCACACTCAAATTTAGGGTTTCAAAATTTCATTTCTGGCAATAATTACATAGGTGTGTGCTTTATTTCATTTAATATCTCTTTCCTGTGTTTTATTTAGCTTCGAGAACCACACTGAGTATGTCATCACCGCAACAGAGTGGTTTTTAAACTCTCTAAGTGCTACTCACCAGTACTGCCACAGACCAGCCCTGTCATAAGAAACCTCTTAAAATACACAGAATGAGCCACGCTGCGTTTGCTGCCTCGGAGGTACGAATTAAGGCCAAGTGCAAGCACATGCCTAGCAAGGAAGGAGTCTTGCCCTTTTCAAACATATCAAATACTCCAGCAAAATAAAGTACATGGTTTAAGTAATATCCTCACTTTGTTAGGACAACCACAGATGAAGGGATGTGCAGATGGAAAAAAATCCCCAAAACCTTCCTTTAGGTGACTCCCGCCGTCAGAGGACTGATCCCTCTTGGTTTGCTCCTGAAAGGCTTACCCTTCTTAACAAAGTTAACAGACGGCCTCCCCGACTCCTAGTGATCATGACCTAGATCTCCTTCCTGGTCTTCTCATTTAAAACCCAAGAAAACAAAACCACAGTTATTGCCATGATGTGAACAGTTCTTAACTTGTAAATAAAATCATGCTTGGCATCAGAAAATCACAAACAACACGTGCACGTGACTGACTTTTCCTTAAAACACCAGGTGAGGGAAGATGGTGGCAAGCCTCTTCTTGCCTACACAACTGAGGTGTCCCTTGTATATTTTTCTGGAAAGTGCTGGAAAAAAAGTCTTCACTATTTTACAGATATTTTCCATACCCTAATAATGACAGACTTTAAACATCCTAAGGTTGATTGCAAGTAATGATCTGTGATGGCCTTTGGGTTTTGAATTGACTTGTGATTAACTTACTGCTATGATAGAATTAGAGTGGTAGTTAAATGTAAAGCTACAATTCCTCTTCCTTAGAGATGATTATTTGTTCTAGGTCGACCAACTAAAATAATTCCCCAAAACTGCTCAGATGCACACAGAAATGTAACAGCGTTCTTTCACCTCTTCATAGGAAAACTAGCCACAATTAGCTGTCGGTTCAAACACAGGAGGAACAAAACCAGGCATCCTGGGGCAAATTATAAAGCACAGCTGGGGAGACACTGAAAAGTCATTCAAAATTTTGAAACAGTAATTATCAAATAGTAATTCAAAGCAGAACATAAAATAACAACAAAAGAAATCATTCCCTTTATTGGGATTTTCTCTTCCCTAGTTCCAAAGAGTAGGATTGCTTTTCACAGATGGGAATTTGAACAGGATGAAATTCTGGCAGAAAAAAAAAATCATTTCAATAATTTCTTCTCTCTTTAAATATTAAATGAATTGTAAGGGAAGGAAATTATGCCAACAAATGGCTGGCATGGAATTTTGTTTTAAGGATACAGATTAATTACTGGTACCATAAGAAACTTTCTAATTTCACGTAGTAGGAGGTCCTCTTTCCCTGCTTTTTAAAAGAATTTTCTTCACAAGTTATGAGAGAGACATTTTATTCCATTTTAGGTCTTTCTAGTACTTATTTTTAAAATCTATTAAAATATCAAGAAGAGCCACTATAATTTTATAGTTGTTTTTTTCTTTCAAAAGTTTCTTTGTCATTGAAGAAATTCAATTAGGTTTTGGAAGGCACGTGTGTCAAGCACAAAGCCACGTTTTCACTAATCAGCACCAGTGAGGAAAGCTCAGCACAGTCAGGACACATCCTAAGTGTCAGAGAAAGGGTAATCACAAAAGTGACAAGGCAATGAATACAGAGCAAATACAGGGAACTGGGGGGCGGGTCCGAGTACTCTGGCGGCGGAAGGGCCCAGAACGGAAGAGGGGCCAACTCTAAATGCCGGAGATCAACGTCTGCTTCCCTTCAATGGTGGCCACTGGTACAAGACCAGTAGTTAAAAAGTGCAGCTTCCAGAACATCTACTGCATTCTTTTGCACACAGAAGAGGTGCAATATAGCCAATACGCCCTTCGGACGGAATGCACTCATCAAACCCCATTTTCCCATGGACAATCCTTTCCAGAGTTGCGGTTTGGAGGGAACCACAGGCCCAGTGGTTGCAGCGCTGACGACCAGAAACGGCGTCTCTAGATGCACAGTTTTCTGCCCAGGACCACAGCGGCTTCCTGATCTCTGGGAACATACCTTCCTTTGTGTCCCATCTGCAATGGTCCCTTCCCTGAGCACCCCCACCCCACCACTGTAACCAGTCTCCTGTATTAGATGCCCTCTCTTTGAAATACCTGGATTTCTGTCTTGTGGTTGGAACCTGCTTCATACAATGTTCCTCTCAATAGCTAGCACAGTGAGTTTTGCCCCAAACAGGGAGTAGGGAAGTGGTACAGTACAATGGGGGGGGGGGGGAAGCACTAAATATGGAGTTAGAAAAACGAAGTTGAAATCTCTACTTTATCGCTTCCTGGCCACGCGACCTAGGGTAAGTTAATTATCCCCTCTTTACTTCCTCTGTGCAGTGGGAAGAAGAGTCCTAGCTACCTTCCTGGGAGACTGGGTGAAAGCTTCGGTCTCCAAGGCTCTCAGCCTGAACTACATACATTAGCACCACCTGGTGCACTCATTTAAAAATCTAGGTTCCCGCCTCCTCCCCCCAGAGTCTGATAATTCACCTGCAGTGTGATCCAAACCCTGGTAATTTTTAAAGCCTCCCCAGGTGACTTACTCTCACAGCGCCATTTGAAAACCACTGATGGGAGCTCAGTGTGTGCTCTGTAGGTCAGCAGCATCGACCTCACCTGTTAGGAAAGCAGATTCAAGGCCCCGCCCCAGACATACTAGCCCAGAAGCCACGCTTCACAAGATTTCCAGGTGATTACTATGTACGTTAGTATGTACAGCTTGGAAAGCACTGTTCTAGAATATAGGAGGTCCTTAGTAAACAATGGCAAGAACTAATGTGAGCCTTATTGAAATTGAAGATTAGGTTGCAAATCTGTACAGTACGCTCAAGGAGAACCTACTAGAACCTCTGGAATCACAGGCCTCAGTCAGAGGACCCTGAGCATCCATACTCTCCAATGCACTGTGGTAGCTTCTAGCTGGTCTTCCTGCTTCTACTTCTATTTCTCTGCACTCATCCTCCGTTCTCTGCAGGGCAGTCCAAACCATGCATGAGAGCCTTGATACTCAAAGTCAGGCTGTGGACCAGCAGCAACGGCATCACCTGGAAGCAGCTAGAAACCTAGTAGCTCAGTCCCCACCCTAGGCTTACTGAGCAGAGTCTGCAGTTTCACCAGTCCCCCAGGTGATTCGAGTATCTGCGTAAAAACTCTAATGGCTTTCTGTTGCAGCCAGCAGTAGATGAATCTGCAGGTGCATCTATTATGTTAGGAGAAAACCTACACTCCCAGAAGATCTGGCCCCTGCCTTCCTCTGCAACCTCACGTCCAAGCACTGACACCCACACTCCTTCTGTTCCATGCACACTGGCCTTCCTTCTGCTCCTCCAGACCGACTACGCCCATGTCTACCTCAGGGTCTTGGAACTGGCTGATCTCTGCCAGGCCTCCATGTGGCTGACACGTCAGCTCACCTGTCATCTCCCAAGAGTGCCCTTGACTGTCCACCTTCCCCTTCCTTAACCCTATCCCCACTGTTCTGTATCACTTTATTTTGTTCTCTTTTTTTAAGTTTATTTATTTATCTTTGAGAGAGAGAGAGAGAGAGAGAGAGAGAGGGAGAGAGAGGGAGAGAGAGAGAGAGAGAGAGAGAGAGAGAGAGAGAGAGAGAGAGATAACATACGCACGAAGAGGGGAGGGGCAGAGAGAGGGTGAGAGAGAGAATCCCAAGCAGGCTTCTTGCTGTCAGTGCAGAGCCAATGCGGGGCTCGATCCCATTAACTGTGAGATCATGACCTGAACTTAGATCATGACCTGGCTTAACTGACTGAGCCACCCAGGCATGCTTCATATTATCCTGTTCTAGTTTTTCAAGGAACTTATGAATATTTGAAGTCATCTTATTCATATGTTGACTCATCTATCACTGCCTCTTCCCCACTAAGAATGTAAGCTCCATAAGGAGAGAGACCTTGTATACCTTATTCTCCGCTGTACCTCAGAGCCCTGAAAAGTGCTTGGTACTTGGTAGGCATTTAATAAATTTTTGTCGAATATACACTTATTTCATATTTTTCCACCACAGTTCCCAATGTCACAATGAGTTTGATGCTAACTGTTAGGAGGAGTATCCTTTTTCCACGCCTTGGGATTCCAAGTGTGGGGACTTCAGCCAGAGAACATTCCTGGTCTGACGTCTCTCCCACCTCCTTTTAGTGACTTATTTGATGGATGAGTTTTGGAAAAAGCAACAGAACATTTCTGGCTTTTGAAAGCAGCCTATCTTCTCAATTCTGACATCCTCTGGCCCTGGGTTTTCTGAGTGGGGTAGTCTTCGTTCCAGTAAGGGGAGACGGGTGCCCATAAGTTCAGGAGGATGGACTCAATTTAGAGAAGAGTTGGCAAGCCCATTTGGATGCAAATCTAAAACCATTTCAATCTCAAATTTGCCTGTGTCCAATGGCTCATAATTAGTCCAAACTTCAGAAGAGGACTAAAGGGGTAGTGTTTACTAAGCTTCAGAAAATCCTCGCACAGAGCACAACTCATATCAGGTATACTGATAATAACATATATATAATATAATAATAATATATATTAAGATGTTTTATTTTTAAGTAATCTTTACAGACCCAACATGGGATTCGAACTTATAACTCTGAGATCAAGAGTCACATGCTCCACCAACCGAGCCAGCCAGGCACCCCACAAACACTTAAGAAAGCTAGAATGGCAATCTTTTTTTTTTAATTTACATCCAAGTTAGTTAGCATATAGTGCAATTTCAGGAATAGAATCCAGTTGATTCATCCCCCACATACAACACCCCGTGCTCCTCCCAACGAGTGTCCTCCCTAATGCCCCTCACCCATTTAGCCCATCTCCCCACTCCAAACCCCTCCAGCAACCCTTGGTTTGTTCTCTGTATTTAAGAGTTTCTTATGTTTTGTCCCCCTCCCTGTTTTTATATTGTTTGTGTCTCATTGGAAGGCTAAATATCCTGCTGAACTCTCCACGGAAGTACTTAAAATTCTCTTTTCTTTCTGCAATCTATGCCTTCATGAGTTATTAGCTCAGGAAAACAATCCTAATTCCAGGAGTTCCCCCTTGCTTCTGAAGAGAACTGCTAATCTTTTTTTCATGGCATAGTGATCCAGGATCTAAGTGTGTTCAGAAGGCTGAACATTTGTTTGCCTGGGAAGTGTCCTGCTTTCTCACATATCTTGGGGGAAAGTTCTAGGCATCCCAGGGCGTTATTCACCTATGCACCCTTCAGACTGCCTACTTCCTATCCTGGATCCCCAATGGACCCAGTGCCCATCTTTTGGGCAGGGTCTCCTCGTGTTTCCAGTGACATCCCAAAATGGTAACGAGTCTTGGAGAGCTGCAGATTCATCCTAGGAAAAATTAGAATGTGTTCATTGGGTTCCGAATCTCTAAATTCCTTCAGAGCTAGATAGAAGTTAGAAATTTTCCTGTTTCGAGAATCCAGTGCTCAGAGAAGTTAAGTGATTTGCCCAAGGTGACTCAGCTAGAGTGTGGCGAGGCCCAAACACTTAGCCACTCAAGATGGGTCATCTTTACTGTGGATTACAGTAAAGAAAGTGAATTGCAGAAAAACACCGCCGCGTGCCAAGCAGGTCCTATGAAATGTTTGCTTGGGTTTTTGTGAGATGGAGTTAGCAGAGGCTAATATGAGCCAGACATCAGAAAAAATGATGAAATGCTGCCAAGTCATTACAGTACCAATAACAACTATAGCTAAGAAAAGTAACTCATGACTCAGAATAAATAATTTCCATACACATTGAATTAGCATTGGCTTTTGGCAAGAACGCAATAGAGTGCATGTAACTGCAAGGATTAATTGAAAATGCTGTCAGGCAGATGCTACCCTGGGTGTGCTTGGGACTGCTTTTTTTTTTTCCTACCAAGTAACATAAACTCTGATAGTTCAAACGAAAGAAAAAAATGAAATTGCCAAAAGTTGTGATTTCCATCACCACAACCCAGACCTGTAAATCAGCACTGCTCATTTTAGTTATTGGCCAGACAATAAAAGCAGTGATTTCTTATAGTCTTTACTGAAAATAATTGTGTGTCATCATGAAAGGAAAAGACTCATCTTTAAACTAAAGTTTCTAACATCTCTTTTTAAAAATAGCCACGCAACTGAAAAGGAAAAATATTTTCCAAGGAAAGTTGATTGCTCTGAACTTCCTGTCCTACACACTCCCATATTTTTACACAAATGTCAATACTAAGATTCAGAAATGAATCAACCAGGCGTCATCTTGGAAAACCCTAAAGGCCCCCAATGAAACATGCAGCCTGGCCAAAACCCTCTGGGTGCCAGGGAGCCAGCTGCCTCGTTCAGTGCACACAGGGTGCCCATTTTTCAACGTGGCAAATGGCAGATTGGAGACGCAGAAAATGATGGCACTTGAGCCCTCCGTGACAAGATCACTTCACCAATAAATCAGTTAAATCTCAACAAGCCATGACAAGAGCTGACTGGGATACGAGAGAGGTTCCTGATGAAGACACAGTCTCTGCTAAAACGTGAGAAGCCGTCACTTCTCTCAACTGGAAAATAGAGCAGTGATCACCTTCTATGTATTTCACAAGGATGATAAAACCTTTGGTATAACTCTTTAATTCAATAACAAGGCTATGGGACATTTCCCCCTGCCCCTTCTATTCCAGAAATGAAATTTAGAATCAGTAGTAACATACTGCCTTAAAGAATGACTATTTAGGGGAACCTGGGCAGCTCAGTTGGTTGAGCATCTGACTCCTGATTTCAGTTCAGGTCATGATCTCACAGTTTGTGAGATCGAGTCCCATGCTGGGCTCTGCACTGACAGCACAGAGGCTGCTTCGGTTTCTCTCTCTCTCTAAATATTAGCAAACTTCAGATGAAGTTTATTGTTAAAGAGTATGAATTTCATGACAGCAGGATCTGTGTTTTACTAACTTAAACATCCCTGCATATAGCACAACACCTACTTTGTAGTACGCTCTCAGCGACTCTTTCATAAACAAAGACCTAAATCAATGAGTGGCTTGCTTGTTGGAAATAATGCTGTTTTAGCCAGAAGAACAGTTTCCCAAAATGATTTACTCTCACTTAGAAAATCTAAAGGTTACCTACTAATAAAGGTTTTCCTCCAAGAAGTGACTAAATGGTAATAAACTCTGTGTTTTTTAGGTTGGTCAAAGTAAGATTACTTTGACATTGAGTATTTTTTCTCTTTGTTTAAAAATGTGTGCAAGCTTAAAATGAAGTGAATTATATAAAATATATGTGATTTTTTTTCCCCGACTTGGTGTATCAATGCTATTCTTTTAAGGTCTTTCTTAAAATCTGTTAAATGATATAAAACCATAGAGACAAGAGGTGGAAAAAATTACATGTTCAAGGCAGACTCTTGCCCATACTGTTTCAATAGCAACATCAATTTCTGAACAAAAAAACAAGACAAGGAAAAGGTCAACAAGGCAACCGATTCTCTCAACATCAGCCATTTTATAGAATGCTCTTCTTGAAAAGAAAAAGACATTTGTTCTTAAACAATCAAGATATATGCGGCCCCTGAAGACCATGCTTAGATCTGGGAAAAAAGTATTTTCCTTTAACCTTTTGATGAAACGGCTGGTTTTAAAGGTATGTTTTTAAAAAAAAAAAAATAGTATTCAGACTCATGCATGTTGAATTTCAATCACTCTACTTCTCTGGGCTGGAGATCTGTACAGTGGACTGCTCCATGAAGTTTACATAGGGGTGGACGGCTGGCTGGAAAGGTTGACAAGATTTCCAGCAAGGTTAGAACATCTATAGCTGACTTGTCCTCCACTTCAATTTTCTTGACTATGAGGTACCCTTATATCTTGGACACACATTCTTTTTCCATTAGGAATAATTTCATACAAAACTTTTTACTACTTGTTCTCATTCTATAAAACCAGGGATAGGTCTTATTTTCTCTTTCCATAGGCTTCCCACATTTTAAAAAATGTTTGTGATATCTTCTTGCCATCGCGAATAACTCCTTGGTTGTACCCTACCAGTAACGTCTTCATAGAACTAAATGAATCAGTGCAAAGAGGTCTTCAAAGGTTTGGTGCCTTTTCTGAGGAGGACAAAAGGGTTGAGGATGATTCCATCAAATGGCTTTGAATAAAGGAACTTCTATAGCTTCTTTTCTGGTCATTAAAGTCTCAAAAGGAGGCTTTCTTTTGTTTTATCCTTTTCTAGTGAGTATTTGTTCTGACAGTTATGACAAAGAAAAGACAGAAATACAATATGACTTGGCACTGCTTGCTAGTTACAAGAAGAAAGTTGAAAAACAAGGCGGGGGGGGAGAAAAGTAGCTCAGAAGTTCTGATTCCTTGTCTAAATAGCAAATAGAACTCCTCTGACAATGAGTTCCAAATACATACTGACCACACTTCTTCACCAGGTATCCCGACTCTAATAAAATATAGGGTTTGGCTGATGTAATTGAATTTGCATTTTCTGATTCACTTTCTTGTACAGGATTACTTTGACTTTTCCACCTGGAAGTGCTCCTCAAAATCATGAGATCACCATAAGGGTTACTATCAACTCAACATGCCATGGTCTGGACACTGTCATCTTCACGCCTCTGCCACCGCCATCCTATCGGAACAGATCAGACACGGGGATATGCTGTACATTGTCCTTTTACTCTGTCAAGTGCTGAGACTTTTTAGGTCTCTCTCAGCTACACCTTAAAATTAAATTTGTCCCATATGAGGATCCTAAGGGCCTCATACTAAGACATGTAAACTACATCCATCAGCAGCACATTTAGTTTATTAATCTTTTATGAGATAAAGAAAATTAATATGCACACTGTAGTTGTAGGGTGAATGTTTGTGTACTTTCCGAATTCATATGTTGAACCCCATTACCTGCAATGTGATATTTGCTCGTGGGGCCTCTGGGAGGTAGTTAGGGCTACATCAGTTCATGGCGGGGCCCTTCATGATGGGATTCATGCCTTTAAGAAGAGGAAGTCAAAAGATAAGAAGAGGAAGAGGCAGAGGCGCCTGGGTGGCTCAGTAGGTTAAGTGTCCGATTTTAGCCCTGGTCGTGATCTCACAGTTCATGAGTTTGAGCCCTGTTGTCAGGCTCTGTGCTGACAGCTCAGAGCCCGGAGCTTCCTTCTGATTCTGTGTCTCTCTCTCATTCTGCCCCTCCCTCACTCAAGTTCTGTCTGTCTCTCTCTCATTCTGCCCCTCCCTCACTCAAGTTCTGTCTGTCTCTCTCTCAAAAATAAATAAGCATTTTTTAAAAAACTAAAAAAAAAAAAAAAAGAAGAGGAAGAGGCAGACAAATCTCACTCTGTCCAGGCACACACCCCAGAAAAAGGCCAAGTGAGCACAAAGCAAGAAGGGAGCTGCCTACAAGGCAGATGGAAGGCTCTCACAAGGAACTGAGCCTGCAGACACCATGACCTTAGACTTTCCAGCCTCCAGAACTATGAGAAACAAATATCTGTTGTCTAAGCCCCCAGTCTATGGTACTTTGTCACGGCAGTCTGAGCTGAATAGGACCCACATCAAAACTTGGTATCCAATTTTGGCTGATTTCAATAAGGATCTAACAGCATCCTTAGACAGACACATCCCTGAGTGAAACAAAAATGTATTTTATGATGCTTGGTCTAAAGTTAACTAACATTCTCTCAAATGCATTTATAAGTATTATAGAATAGGTTATTGAGTTAACTGTAATGAATCAAAACTAAATTTCAATCCACCACTTGCTGCTCTATGACTTTGAGAAACCCCACCAGGCCTCAGTTTCCCTGTTTTTAAAGTGGGGATAATAATTGTACCTATCTCTTGGCATTATAGTAAGGATTATATGAGTTTTATCTGTAAGGCATGTTGAATAATGCCTTGCTCCCAATAAGCACTATATAAATCTCTGCTATATGAAAACGGAAAATATTCAAAATGCCTGACACACAGAATGTATTCAATAAATGAGCTAAATTTTGAAAAATTAGGGCAATACGGCCTTAATAAAACAACATTAAAACTATAAGGCAAATTTCCTATAATAATGGCCTGGCGTAGTAGCAAAAATTCCCTTTCGTGAGTCATGAAATGACTGTCTCAGTCATAAATACACCCTGTGATATTTGAGTTAGATACTTCGTCTCTGCCCCTGGACTTTTTCATCTGCGAAATGAGAGAATTGTACTGTAGCAGTCTCTACATGCAGGTATGTGGTTGTAAGCCAATCAGTGCCGATGCAGTCGGTGACAAGAGGGGAAGATAGAGGACAAAGAATTGATTTTTGTAGAAGTTATACTTCGTATTTTTAAAGAAACATGCTTTTATTTGAGATCATTCTTCCTTTTATCTCCCTTCCTTCCTTCCTTCTTTCCTGGCTTCCCTCCTTCTTTCCATCCATCCATCCTTCCCTTCATTCTTTTTCTTTCTTCTCTTTTTGATGTGAAACTTTCTTTTCTTCTATGCAACAGTCATGAAAGTAGATGGTAGATATGTTTAGTTGTAGCAAAATAGGCACCACATAAATGTGTCATTTTAAGTGTACAGTTCAGTGGAATTAAATACTCTCATTGTTGTGCGACCATCCGCTACTCACCTCCAGAACTTCCACATTATCTGAAACTGAAAACTCTGTTCTCAGTGAACACTAACTCCCCATTGCCCCCACCTCAGCTCCTGGCGACCACTGTTCCCCTTTCTGTCTCTACAAATTCTACCCCAGGACCCCGTTATAAGTATGTGCTATTTGTCCTCTTATGGATGGCTTATTTCACTTAGAATATCTTCAAGGTAGGATTTTTTTTTCTTTTAATGTTCTTCCTTATCAGTCCTCACATAACGTTCTTACTAATTTCTCATTCAGAAGCTTGGGAACTGTTTTACTAAAAGCCTTTAACTTCTCTTCCAGGACTAGTTTTCTGCAGTTCTATGATCAAGGGCAAGGGTCACATTTCCAATATCCTGTGGCACCCAACACTTTAAAAGAAAGTGCTCAACAGACTTGAATCATGTGGCAAGACCCTGGAGTTGTTGTTCAGGGGATTTGCAGGGACAGGACTGGATTGAGCCTGTGTTAGGTAGATCACTTCCTGTATTAATTGCCAAATCTCTTTTATGCTCTAAACTCGTAGAGCCATCAGTGTGAAAATGAGAAGATAATGGAAAAGACTCTTTATAAACATACACATCATGTCACCGGCAAAACCTGGCCTACTTGTCACAAACTAGCAAAAGAGATTGATGGTTTGGTCCAACTCCTACTGGGTTCGACAAAGCATCTACTCATGTCTGCTCCAGAACAATTCACTAAGTCACTTCATTTAGGGAACATGAGGCACTGGTTCCTCAAGTTGCCTTGAAAATCACAGATCTCCATCTTGCAATTTTGCTATCCAGCTGCATGGACAAGATGCTTGAGAACGTACAGCCCTTTATGCAGCAGTTAATTACATCTAAGTGCAGTGTCTGGTGGTTTTTTAATGTCTTGGAGATGCATTACAAGTCTTTATCCATGCTACTAAGTCCAGAATGTTCTTGCACTTTAGGTCATGAACTATGAAATTACTAAAAAACAAACCAAAAAAATGAAAAAAAAATACACCAGCTTCCAAAATAATATTCCGTAGGTCATACCAAAGTAAGTAGAGAAATACATAATGATAGGTATGGCAAAACAGTTTCATTTTTGGAACTGAAGCTACAAGTCATCATTAGGAGGAAGAGGAATGCAAAAATAATAAGAAAAAGTGTTAAATATGAAGGTCTTTACATGAATAAAAATTAGCCTTAACCAATTTAAAACAATCAAGGGGGTAGAAATAACCAGACATGACAAGGAGAACTCAAGTGACCAGAAGCAAAAGGCTGGTACAGGGGCCAGCAAGGAAATAATGGGCCACAAAAGGGCAGGTGGAGGTGGAGAGAACAGAATGGATTCAAGCTGGATTTCAGGAGCAGATTGAACAGAACAGAGCATCTTTTAAAATACTTGCACCTGGACTTTCACACAATATACTATAATCTCTTGTACTGTCCCAGGCTCACTGTGATGCCCAGATGTGGCTAACAATACATACATTTTCCAGATTGGGAATTTGGGCACAGAGACAGACATTAGAGCACAAGTGCCTGCTCAGAGGACTGAGTAGGAGACGCAGAAAGAGGCCACATGCATTCAGGGGAGCAAAGGATGCATACACATAGCAATGCCTAAGCTGGGGTCTGTTTCCTCCACCACTGTTAAAAAATGCGTGACCTTGAACTTCACGAGGAAAAAAAAACCAGATCCCAGGACTTAACTGGAAATAACCACTTTGTCCTTGAGTACACTCAGCAAGAGCTGGGACACAACTCTTGAATGGATTTTCCACTTCTTACTTGAAGGGATTGGTGGCATCGTGTTTCTGGTACATGATGTATATTTTGAGGTATTCCTGCATATTCCCTCCTAAATAAATATCATCTGCTTTCTAGTTTTTAAGAGGCAAATCTGGTTTTAGTTGACTTTTTCAAGTGGAGTTACTAATAAAAAGTTAACCGCAACTTCCATTGGTTATGCAATGCTATTGTAATGTTACATCATTTCTATCGTCAATTTGAGTGAGTGATTTGTGAAGCCTTGAAAAGTGGTTGATACTTCATAGGTGCTTAATAATGATTACTTCATGAATACTTTTACCCAAAATTTTAATAATAATAATCAGCATTAGAGCAAACACTTACTTACTTACAATGGATTAGGCATTTCTCCAAGTGCTTTATGTATATAACTTTGTTATTTTCTCCTCCATTTTATAGCTGAGAAAACGAAACAAGAGGGGAAAAGTGACCTGCCCAAGGACACACATCCAACAAACATCAGAGTCCAAGATTTCAATCCAGGCACTCTGGTTCTAGAGTCTGTGCATGTATCACATGTTCCTGCCCCTCTTAAGCAAATAAAATATATTTTAAAATCTGAAAAGCACATAATTATTTAAATGTATTCCAAAAATATTATATTTCAGTACTAACTCTGCAAGCTTAATTTTGATTAATAACATAATAGAATTATTAGCTTATGATATTGCTCTTTCTGAGCTCTTCCTAGATGTAATTCTTGACATCAAATCTGGTGCTGAAGTGAGAATCAAATTTCTGATATAGCACAATTACAGTTTTCTTTGTTTAAAAAAAATCACATAGACTAACAAAGTACTTGGGACATCAATCTCTCAGACATGAATAAATAGGAGATTTAACAGAAGTCAAATCCTATAGGATTACGCAAAATCTAGGAAGTGAATGGTTCAAAGTCACTTTTAAAGGCATAGAAACAATTGGCAACCTCTGTGAAAAAGTTTTTTCCCACCAAATAACAAGTGAAAATAGTTATAGGAAGAATTTCCCACTCTCCTTAATCCAATTATTTCATTAAAAAGGCATAAAAACATAAAAACACTTTAAAAATCTATACTTGAAAATAAGACTTCCCTATCATATGTTTTAGAAAACCATATATGCTCATCTAAATACCATGTTAAAGTGATTTTTTTAATGAATACGTAGTAAATTCTTTAATTCACAGTCATATTTTTTAAAACAAACTAGAATAATTTGAAAATTGAGAACATGGGAAGGGGACCAGGATTATGATGGATATTTTTGCTGAGATCACCTCACTTGAAGTTTGGACTTTTTTCTTTTTTTTTTTCTTTTCTTTTTTTTTTTTTTTTCAGTAAGAGGCCAAAGATTCCTCTCTTAGAATAAAAGGACAAATCATATATACTTCTTCATATTCAGAATCTTGTTCCATTCCATCAGTACAATTAAATTAGTGAACCTATTTTGATGATAATTGGAATGTCCAAAAGTCCATTTGCGGGCAAATTCCAAAGTCTGTCCTCTCTAGGAATCGCTCACACTGCAAGATCAAGCAAGATGGTCTGTGTTTTAGTCACTATCAGCTGTGCCCTTATTTACTGGTCTTTATTTGGAGGCAGAATAAAGGCCTCGCATTGAGGTCCATGTTCTAATCCCCAGAACCTGTGACTATGTTACCTTCCATAACTTTGTAGATGTGATTAAACTGACCATCTAAAGGCGGGGAGATTATTTTGGATGACCTAGAGGGGGGCTGATGTAATCACAGAGAGACAATGGGAAAGTCACAGAAGGGGATGTGACAACCAAAGCAAGATAAGAGGGATGCAATATGAGAAGGACACAACCTGACCTTGCTGGCTTTGAAAATGGAGAAAGTGGGGGTGGGGCATGAGCTCAGGCACGCAGCTGCATTCTGGGAACTGGAAAACTTAAGGAAATGGATTCTCCCCTAGAGCATTCAGATTTGCTGATCTCTTAATCTTAGGCCAGTGAGACCTTCGTTGGACCTTCAAACCTCCAGAACTGTAAGACAACAAATTTGTGCTGTTTCAAGTAAGTTGTTAACTTACTAGAAATATCTTATAAATATGACAGCTTATTTTAAGCTAATAACAAAACTTTGATCACATGCAAAAACTCTACCCCTTTACTCACCTCCCCATATTTTATGTTTTTGATGTCATGGTTTACAATTTTGGTACTGTGTATCTATTAACATATTACTATAACTACTTAGTTTACATTACTGTAACTACTTTGAGAGAGAGTGCACACA
This sequence comes from Suricata suricatta, assembly GCF_006229205.1. Lineage (NCBI taxonomy): Eukaryota > Metazoa > Chordata > Mammalia > Carnivora > Herpestidae > Suricata > Suricata suricatta. The sequence goes on along the minus strand of NC_043706.1, from coordinate 128,486,912 downwards.
GGAGAAGGACAGAGAAACACGGAGAGAGAGAGAGAATCCCAAGCAGGCTCCACGAGCCCGATGAGGGACCTCATGAACCGTGAAATCCTGACTTGAGGCAAAACCTCGCTTAACTGAGCCACACAGGCACCCCTGTAGCAACCACTTTTGTCCTTTAGCTTTTACACTAGAGTTAAGTGGTTAGCGTGCCACCATATTGTAACTTCAGAGTATTCTGAATCTGACTATATACTCACCTTTACTGGTGTGTCTTACATTCTCATGTTACTGATTAGCATCCTTTTGTTTCAGCCTGAAGAGTTCCTCCTAGCATTTCTCATATGACGTGTCTAACGGTGATGAACTCCCTCAGCTTTGGTTTGTTAGGCAAAGTCTACCTCACCTTCGTTTCTGAAGGACAACTTCACTGGGTACAGTGATTTTAGTTAGCTGTCTTTCTCTTTCAGCAGTTTGAATACATCACCTACTCTCTTCTTGACTCCAATGTTTCTGTTGAAAAAGAGGCTGATAAACTGATGGGGGCTTCTTCGTAAAAATGAATTCTAAAGTTCTCTGCTGCTTTTAAAATTCTCTCTCCATCTCTGAGGCACCTGGGTGGTTCAGTCAGTTAAGTGACTGACATTTAAAAAAAATTTTTTTTTGTAATGTTTTTTAATTTATTTTTGAAAGATAGAGTGAGCAGGGGAGGGTCAGAGAGAGAGGGAGAATCGGAAGCAGGCTCCAGGCTCTGAGCTAGCTGTCAGCACAGAGCTCGACGTGGGGCTTGAACCCATGAACTGTGAGATCATGACCTAAACCGAAGCCGGATGCTTAACCGACTGAACCACCCAGGCGCCCCAAATGACTGACTCTTAATTTCGGCTTAGGTCATACTGGCACAATTCATGAGTTTGAGTCCCATGGGCTCTGGCCTGAAAGCTCAGAGCCTACTTGGGATTCTCTCTCTCTCGCCCCTGCCCATATTCGTGCACACATAACTCTCCCTCTCTCTTTCAAAAATAAACTTTTTAAAAAGTAAGAAAAACTTTTGAAATTAAGTAAATAAATAATAAAATCCCCCATCTTTGATTTTAGACCATTTTATATAATGTATCTTGAAGAAAACTGTTTCGACTGAAATTCTGATATGATCTATTAGCTTCTTGAACTTGGATGTCTAAGTCTCTCCTCAGATTTGGGAAGTTTGCAGTCATAATTTTTTTAAACAAGCTTTCTGCCCTTTCTTCCTGTCTCCTCCTTATGGGATGCAATGATACATAGATTGATTTTCATAATAGTGTTCCCTATGTCCCCATGGGCTTTCTTCATTCCTTTTCATCCTTTTCTCTTTTTGCTCCTCTGATATCATTTCAAATGATTTATCTTCAAATTCATTGACAAATTCATGGGCTTTCTTCATTCCTTTTCATCCTTTTCTCTTTTTGCTCCTCTGATATCATTTCAAATGATTTATCTTCAAATTCATTGACTCTTTTGCTTGCTCCAGTCTGCTACTGAAGCTCTCTATTGAATTCCTCAGTTCTGTCTTCTTCTTCAAATCCAAAACTTCTCTTTGATCCTTTTTAATGCTTTTTATCTTTTTGTTGAACTTCTCATTTTTTCTTGTATTGTTTTCCTGAGTTCATGGAATCTTATAGGTCTCTGAGCATCTTTAGAATAGTTATCCTGAATTCTTTGTCATGCAATTCCTAGATCTCCATTTGTTAGGTTAATGACTAGAAGTTTACTGTGTTCCTTTGGTGGAGTCACATTTCCCCGAGGCCCCAAGGCCCCTGGTAGCATTTGTAGGTATCTGCACATATGAAGAAGCTTCCACCTCTTCCAGACTTCATGGACTGACTTTGGTAAGGAGAGACCTTTTCCTACGGGTGAGGACACTCTGGAGCGTGCTGGAGCTCTGGGTCTCGTGGAGCAGGGTACCAAGGCCCTGAGTGTACACGGTGACTTGTCATCTCAGGCTGCTGGTCACCACAGCAACTATACCTGCATGGTCCTTGAACACCATGGGTGGTCCACAGAGGAGGCAAGGGCTACTGGGTGAAACTGAAGTGTGTTCAAAAGGCTGGAGAAGTTGGTGTCTTACCCTGTTCTCTCTTTCCAACAAGAAGGACTCTTGTTGGGGAGTTCCTTCTTAGAGATGAGCAATGCCAGCTTAGAGGAGGGAATGATGCAGGCAAAATGAAACTGTCCTCTCTTTTTTTGTGTGTTAGTCTCAAGGTTGCTTTGTGTTGTGCTGTGTTGTGTTGTGTTATGTTATGTTTTGTTCCACTGTGTTGCTGAAGTTTCTTAAAAGGATTCCAGTGTTCCCCCATGACTCTTATTGTTTGTGGACACTGTCTAATTTTTGACCCACATAATGGGAGGTAGTCTGGGGTGTCCTACTTTGCTATCTCAGTAATGTCAGTCTATTTGAATCTAAAATTCTGTAAACACTCCTCTCTCCCAGTCTACAGGGCACGAGATAGAATCCACCAGACAGCAGTATTAACTGAAGGCCTAAACACGCAGGCCTATCTTCCTAATATAGGATACAGTTCTTTAAAAAGCTTTTCTGTTTCACCCTTCCAAATTAAGATATACTGCTACCACGCTTCCTATCACTTTTCTGTTGGTGCTATCCATTAAATGATGAAAAGGAAATGCAGGTAACAGGATAAGGCAGCACCAGTAGCTAATAAATTAAGGAAGAAAATATAATCCTCCTCTAATTATGTTTATCACAAAAGTGCACAATTCCTCTGCAGCTTAAACCACAGGAGCCCAACTGCTCTCTGCAGGCAATCAGATTACTATTGATTTCAAGAATACCTGATGTTAGCTGCAGATACCATTCTTAGAGCAAAGGGCCGCAGATTAATTTACAGGTTCTTTCTTTTCTAAGGTAATTTTCGTATGGCCAGGGATAAACTTCACTTTTTTACAGTTTGTGTTTTTTAGATTAAAAAAAAAAACTTTCCAAATCATTCGTTCAGAGTTTGTCATAAACTTTTACACAGTCCCCAAATCAACATTTCATGTGACATTCCACATTTTCCAACTGAAAGAATGGTCTTTCACAACCTCCCCTTCTAAAACGACATGGAATTATCTACTCCTTCTGGTGGTGGGAAGCAGATGTGGGGGGCTCAGGCCTCTCTCGGTGTGCACACACACATAATTACACCCCCCAGCCCCAACACGCACAAGTACAAATACCCACAAGTCGTGATGAAGCCAGGAATACACCGCAACAGCTCTCTTTAATGGCCAGGGTTATTTAATTATCTTATTAATAAAAATGATTATCCTCAATTGCTTTTAAACAAATTTTTTTCCACTATCCATAATATATATAGTTCGACTTTCCAAGTTCTTCCATTAAGATTTCTACTTTTGATCCAGAAGTCATGTTTTAGGGCTCATTTGTCTATTTTTTACCTTAAAAATTACAAACCCTCTCCCAAAGGAAAGGAAGTCAGTTTTGTTCATTTCATTGAACACTGGTAAATTGCTCATATTCCCTACAGAAGTTCTCATAGCCTGTAATTACTTAATCTCTATATGTCAAAAATCTGCCTTGAAACTGAACTCAGGCTTGGTTTTCCAGACTGTGCAAAATACTCTCTCTCTCCCCACCTCCTCCCTCCCTCCTGTGAATTTTGCCAATTAAAGACTATTACATGCTTTTCTCATGTGAGGTCAAGGCCAGTGGGGCAAGAGACAAGGAGGCAGCCCATGGATAGGAGGATCAGTTGCTCAAAGGCTTAAATAAATAAAGGAATATACTGAAATAATTGGGGTCAGTTTCTTCTCAGAAAGGGAGTTGTAAATATAGATAGGGCATTACTCTTCTTACTAAAATAAACCTAAGATATTATATTTGAACTGGAGTATCGTGGTAAGCACAAGATTTTTAATATTGGAGTAACAGATATAGAATCAGTATAGGGGTGTGTGTGTGTGTGTGTGTACACTCACATATTTTCTAGTTCTGTTCGCTGAGTCCTAGAAACAATGTCTAACACCCAAATCTTGAATTTTAAATACTATTCTCAACTAAAAAGAGCCAAATATCATTAGAGAAATGGTTGATTCCAGGGCAGGTAAAGTTTAAGGTGAGTTAAAACATCTTTTTAAATGATGAAATAAGGAACTGCTCAAATGATGGGAACATGTCCAAAGGACACAGGAGCCAACTGGTTGGAGCCCCCCCGGCCCCATCAGCCAAACCTGGGAAACTGAGCACCAAAATAAATATGGTTGGCCATTGAACAATACAGGAATTAGAGGCATCAACCCCCGCACAGTTGAAAACCCATGAATATTTTTGACTCCCCCAAAACTTTACAAATAGCTTCCTGTTGACAAGAAGCTTTAATAAGATAACATAAACAATTAAAACATATTTTATGTTAAAATATTATAAACTGTATTCTTACAAGAAAGTTAGCCAGAGAAAAATGTTGTTTTAAAAATTATAAGAAAAAGAAAAAGAAAATAAAAAATAATAAGCAAGAGAAAACACATTTATGCTACTGTGCTGTATTTACTGAAAAAAGACTCTGATATAAATGGACCTGCACATTTCAAACCTGTGTTGTTCCAGGGTTAACTGTAGTGATGGCAATAGTTTGTAATCCCTTGAATCAAATAACACTCCATGATTCTACAGTAAAAGAGAGAGAGAGAGAAACAAAAAAGAAAGAAGAGATTTTTGTCTTCTAGTGGAGTGCCATGAAATAAAAGAAAGAATGAGAATACAGAAAATCACCATTTGGCAGCAATCTGGTATTAACTGAATATATTTGATAAAATTGGTTCTGCCAAGAATCATCAATGGATGCTGAAACAAATGGATGACAGTCTGATGAACAATATTTGGTTTTCAATGCCCCCTCATAAAATATTTATTAACTACTCATTAGTTCATAAGCACATAATACTTGTTATTTAAACTTATATGCAGAAATCTGACAAATGCCACTTTATCCAAGTAATAAAAGTTAACATCACCAGCCATGAGACAGGTCAGCACCACGTACCTCCTAATATGACGCATTGGAGATTCAGTACCACTTCTCCAGTATTTATTCCCACCCCCCAAAATGCATCAGCTGAATCTTACTAACCACAGTGAAACATCACACAAAGTCAAACTGAGGGACATTCTACAAAGCTATTGTCTGGGACTAAAAAAAAAAAAATATTGCTCCAGAAAGAGAGAGCAGAGAGATAGGACAATTCATGATTCTGGACGAGATTCTGGACCAATAAAGGACGTTACTGGGACAAGTGACATTTGAATGGGGCTGGAGCTTTAACTGGTAGGATTGTATCTGTATCAATATCTTGATTTTGATGGTGTTCTGTGGTTACGTAGGGGAGAAATATTATTTTAGGAAATACATATTAAAGTTTTAAAAAGTAGGGGTGCCTGGGTGGCTCAGTCGGTTAAGCGTCTGGCTTCAGCTCAAGTCATGATCTCACAGTTGCTGGGTCCGAGCCCCGCATCAGGCTCTGTGCTGATGGCTAGCTCAGAGCCTGGAGCCTGTTTTGGAATCTGTATCTCCCTCTCTCTCTGACCCTCCCCTGCTCACGCTGTCTCTCTCTGTCTCGCAAAAAACAATAAAAAAAATTTAAAAAAAAGTTTTAAAAAGTAATAGGACACTGTGTCTTCAATTGACTCTCAAATGGTTCGGAAAACTAAATGACATATATAGAGGATAACACATATATAGACATAGAGAGAGACAGACAGAGACAGAGAGAGAGAGAGAAAGAGAGAGAGGAAGTGAGAAAGAGAAAGAGCAAGAGAGAGAGAGAAGCAAGTATGATTAACCATTCATTTGGGGGAGGGGATCTGAGCAAAAGGTATATGAGAATTTTTTGTTTTATTCTTGCAACTTTTCTGTAAGTTTGAAATTCTTTCTGTATAAGCATTTTTTAAAGGAAAAGATTAGATGTTTTAATATACCAGTACCTTTAGATGTGCTTACTGAGCACCTATTATGTGCCAAGCTTTTGCAACCCACTGGAGCTTGAGGCTTGCCATCTCGAGGGACAACAAACACAGGCAGTAAGACGTGAAACACCTTGGACTAAGCTGGTCCCCAGAGTAGAAGATACTGGCAGGCATAAATAAACCTGAAAAGTATTACAGGAAGAAAAAGCAGCACATATTTTAAAAAAAAATCTAACGCGTTCATAAAAGCATAAAATGCATTATTCTCCATCTGGAAACCCTTCCATCGGAAAATGTACAAAGCCTGTATAAGTTGTCAGTAGGCAAAGAAGAGGTTCCTAATATCTTTCTATCTTTAAGTCAATAGATTTTCCAGTCCGATTCAAGTCACAGTCTTGATGACTTTTGCAAATGGAAGTATGAGGTAACAGGGCTTAGTTTTTTGACCCCAGGGTAACTACACAATGAACCTTATGTCAAATCATATTTTGTTCTACTGAGAAATGTGAGAGAGTAAATCAAGAACCCACAGTGGTATTTTTACTCCCTCTTTTAACATTTAAACCATACTTGCTTCACATTTCATTATTATCTCTGATAACAGGATCAGTGATTAAATTCAGACTATTTTTCAGGCTGAAAAGTAACCTAACTTGAAATCTATTACTTTCTAAAGGTTGCAGATCTGCCCTACCTTTGTGATGTGAGGTTCATTCACAGAACCTAGCAGGATTCGGCTTCAAATGTAGTCTCTCCATGGAAGTGAAAATTCAGTGAAAGTATTAACCCTTTATTTCTCAGATCTGACTAATTTTTCCCCCAGCAGTGATTGATCTTGCATTCCATAAGAGCCCAGATTTTCATTACTATCCCCAAACAGAAAACCGGGGCTGGGCATTAAGTACTACGTGTATCTGAAAACCTTAGCAGTTAGGCACCAAAAGATGGAAGAGAGAAACAAACCCACTCCTTTGCCTTTTCCTCGCTTCTCTCTCTCCTTTGAGATGATCCTCTGTGTATGAAGTACAAGCACACATCCGCATGTATGAATGTTCGCAGATACATAATTGGAATAGACTCAAATGATGCTAATTTATCATCCCAATCAAATTCAATGAACAACATAATCCTGTCCTCAAATAACAGAACACTGCTTTGAGTAGTTCACATTTTTCTTAATATTTGGCAAATAGTCTTTCAGTTGGCTACCAGCCTAAAATTTCCTTACAATCACAGAATTTGCCCCGGGGTTAAAAGCCAGCCACCCACGTTTGAAACATTTATGTCTGAACCTGCAATTTGTTGGCCACCCACACTCGCTCATTAAAATGCTGGAACCAAATTTGCTTTGCCAGCTTAATTATCAAAGCCAAGAAATCCACTTCCCACCAACTGAATTGGTGACAGCATTCTCTCCCAATGAAAAAATGAAGACCTCTGTGTTACCCCTTTCTCTAGATTAGTTGACGCACCTGTCTGCTACCAAAAAAATGTGAGATCAGAGCAAGTCTCGTGTACTTGGCAACAGTCAAACCCAGCACAGGCCCAGGTGTGTCCCTGACCCCAAGTCACACTTTGATAAAAGAAATAAATCACTGATTGCATGTATTGGCCTGGGCGTATCTTCTCTTTCAAGATCTATGCAACTTTAATCTTCTATTTTAAACTTACTCCATTCTGGGTCTCTTTAATTTTTGTCGCTAATGGAAATAGATTCCTGACTGATGAATGAAATATCTAAGTCTTCTGGTGAAGGCCTTCCTTGTTCTCAGGGAAACGTGAGCACCATGTCAGGTGGACGTTCAGCCTTTAACACCATGGTTGACAAATTTTTTTGGTAATGCGTCAGAGAGTAAATATTTTCATTTTTGCAAGCTATGTGGTCTCTGTCCCCACTATTCAACTCTGTCGCTAAAGTATGAAAGCAGCCATAGACAATGCATAAACAAATGGGCACAGCTGTGTGCTTATAAAACTGTATTTATAAGAACAGGAAGAGGGCTAGATTTGGTCCATGGGCTGTTGTTTTCTGACCCCAGCTTTAACATTTCTTGTCTAGTGAAACACAGCCTTTACATAGAAAACAATACAAAACAAAACCAAAACAACACTGGAACAGAGTTTGTGAAAGAGTAGTTCATACATCACCTGGATCAAAGTCTGCCATCATGTCTGAAGGCCATTCATGGACCCTGGGCTCCCACCCTACTTGACTGAATCCAGGCCCCCGGGAGTGAGGTGCAGGAATATACATATTGACAAGCACCAAATTTACGATCTTTAGGGCCATAACTTCAGGGAAAAATAGGATATAAGAGTGCGCATCTGTTGGGAATGATGGTTTGGGGGAAACTCTATTATCCTAACCTTAAGCCCAAAAGAAAGATTCACTCTCATCTCAAGGGCCGTTTATGACCCCACAGACAAGTGTAACATTCAGCTGTTTGCTTAAAAAAATTTTTTTTAATACAACGAAGAGAAAATAAATGTTCCATATCTTATTCTCCACTTCTCCTACATAATGGGCTTTTAATCTCAGTTTTGGTTTTCTTATCTGTAAATAGCTGGGTGTAAGTCTTAATTGCTTAATACTTTACAATCCATTCTTCATACATCTGTTTATGTAGCTAACAGCATCACTCTTTTGGTTTGTTTTGGTCAGGGCATCTCAGAAAACTTTCATTTCAATGGAAACAGCTATACAACATGCATAGACAATCGCACAGAATTCTATGAATTTCCTTCTCGTGTCAGACTTTGTACGAAAGCTCCTACCAGGGGTCACAAGGGACATTTCCCTTCTGCCCTAACTCTTCTCTAGGTAACACGTGCTTAATTTGGAATGTAATTCTCTTTCCTGCCCCCCTCCCAGGCTGAGAAACACTTCTCAAGTGGGTGCAACGCTCCCCTCTTGGCATATTCTATTTGTCACATTGCACCTGAAACATCATGTTGATATCACCTGTCATTCGTTTTCCCTACATGGTGGCTATGTGGTTGGAATTCACTGTTTGGGACCAATCAGGGGACCATGGTGCATTAAAAGCCATTGGCTTACTTTCCGTGGCATCTCCTGAAGTGTGTAAATCTGGGTGAAAACAACACAGTATGCAATTTCAATCACCCATCCACTTCTGGGCTAGCCCGTCCCAAGGCACTGCACAATCCCTGCATCACAGAATCAGGGTGTCTGTTAGACATCAGTCAAGCCCTCCCATATGTCATGGTCAAGCCCCCTTAAGGAGTTTCCTCTTTGGTGGGAGGCTCATCAGGTCTGCTGCTCATGAGCAATGGAACATCCCAGACAGGAAGGTAAGGAGAAAGGTAGGGAGTTGAATATCATGGAAAGAAAAGCGGACTTGGGATTTAGCCGGTCTTTACTATGAAGTCCATGATCACCCAATTACTGATAAAACTCTCTAATCCTATAATTCCCATTCACATAATTAATTATTTAAATCTGAAGGCAGGGCTTTACAGGGAATGCGAAAACTGTCAAGAAACTTCAAAAAAACTGCATTTGCAAACCTAAACTCATTTTCTCCTGAACAAGAGAATTTTTCATTCTCAATTCCTTTTTCTTTTTCTCTCTAACCAGGACACTGTTCATATTGAGTGGCAGTAGGTTTTTTTTTTAAGTTTATTTATTTAATTTGAGAGAGACAGTGAGAGAACATGGGAGAGGCAGAGAGAAAGAGAGGGAGAGACAGAATCCCAAGCAGGCTCCACACTGCCAGCACAGAACCTGATGTGGGGGCTTGAACTGATAAACTGTGAGATCATAACCTGAGCTGAAACCAAGAGTCAGTCGCTTAACCGACTGAGGCACCCAGGTGCCCCAATGGCATTAGTTTTTAAGTATATAATACATACTTTCAAAATAAGAATGAGGGGCATCTGGGTGCCTCAGTTGGTTAAGCGTCTGACTTCAGCCCAGGATGATCTCACGTGAGTTCGAGCCCTGCATCAAGCTCTGAGCCTGGAGCTGCTTCAGATTCTGCGTCTCCCTCTCTCTCTGCCCCACCCCCCTTTCAGGCTCTGTTTCTCTCTGTCTCAATAATAAATAAACATAAAAAAAATTTTTTTTAAGATAATAAGAATGAAGTGTGGTTTTCCACAAGGCACATATTTTTTTCAGTGAACAAATATTTATTGACGATCTACCACATGCCAGGCACTCTGCATAATAGTTCAAGAAAGGGGAGCAAGCCCTCTGGGGTTCTCTGCCCTCCGGGGATTCATTTTTGTCCGGAGACTCACCCCAACTAAGCCTTGCTTCGACACTGTTTTCTTTCAATACTTTTGTTTGTTTGTTTTATTTTTTTGGTTCAAGATTCAAAGAAACAGAAAGCTATACAGTGAACAATACCTCATACTTCTGTCTTCCATCTACTTGCTTCCCTCCCTAGAGGCAACTAATGTTATTAGATTCTCATAGAGCCTTCTAGAAAATGTTATACGATTCAAGCAAATGAATAGATACTCCTTCTTTCCTTTTCTTTAAGTACAATAAGTACATCAATCATATGCTCTGTTTTGCACCTTGCTTTTTATTTGACAAGCCTTGGAGATCATCCCAGTTTAGGACATCCTGTTTATAGCTGCAGAGTATTCCACTGTGTGGATATACCATTTTTTTTACAGTTTATTTCTTTAAATTTGAGAGAGGGAGAGAGCAGGGGAGGAGCAGAGAGAGAGGGAGGAAGAGAACAAGAATCCCAAGCAGCCCCCATACTGACAGACCCCAACTCGGGACTTAATCTCATGAACTGTGCGATCGTGATCTGAGCTGAAATCAAAAGAGTCAGCTGCTCAACTGACTGAGCCACCCAGGCGCCCCTATACCACAATTTAATGAATGCCTTTGATAGACAATTACGTTGCTTTCAATCTCTTACTATGATGAACTGTTAACATATATTTTCTCATTCATATACATATTTGAATATAAAAAGCTATCCTGAATGGGGTGACTTGGCTTAGTTCACTGCTGGCTACGCAGGTAGCCTCTGGTCCATAATCAGAAACAACACAAGCTGATCTTGTGCCCCCCACCCTGGTGGAGACCCCTGCAGCCCTAAGAGATGCGTCAAAGACCACGCACCGCAATTCGGATCCTGTTATGCTCTGTATCCCGGAGAGTTTCCTTGTGAGAAAGGGAAAGTGAAGACTCCAGTAGAGATTCTGGGAAACCTACAAATAATCAGCTTGTTTTTCTGAGGTCTCCAAACAACTGCAGCCAACTGCATCGAGCCCCGGAGCAGCCGGGAGTGGACTGAGGGGGTTAAGAGCTTACAGAACTGTAACCCTGGTGTCACAGATGGAGTTCAGGTACCGGGCATCATAAATCTACACGAATTTCTTGGTCAAAGGCCCTGTTGGCATGGGGTTTTTTTCCTTCAAAATGCTGTGAAATGCTCAGAGTCTTTCTCTTTCCATCCATGCAGCTGCAAACTCACATGTCCCTGCAAGAAGGCATAACTGGAGTGTTTCCTTTTAAACCTTTTAAATCAAACACCTTCCATAGGTACTTTGGCAGCCCTTCTAAGTCTTTAAGAGTGAGGGGGCAGAGAAAGGACCACCCACACGCACAGGGCGTAATCCTTGCAGTGGGCTCCGCAGGGCTGCCCCTCCTCCCACTCCTTGTACAGGTGCTCCCTCCTCCTGCTCTCGGCTGCCGGGACTCGGGTCTCAATGCAAACCTTGTCATTAGTATAAACGACCAGAGTCCTGTCCGTATTACCCCCTCACTTCACTTGGTAGTGGCAATTTACTGAGTGCCCGCAACAGGGAAGGTGCTGTAAAATTTATTAAATTTTGCAGTGATTGAAAGTGCATCACGTAAACGAATCCAGATGTATTTTTGCAAAGGCTGGAAAGATTTTTACAGACACGAAAATGAATCAGTCATACTTATCTCACATAAATGGCAAGGGCGGGGGGAGGGGGTGTGAACTCACAAACCATATGAGTATTCATTTACAACATATTAAATTAGTTCGCAGATTGTAATAAAAGCTTTAAAATCACCTGACATAGAAGAGCCCTTTCAGTGCACTGGTCCCGAGCACATTTCCTTCGTGCGGCCTCAAAAATAGTAAATGATAGCAGACCTGTAACTTGGCATAAATGGTGAAGGGCATGGTCCATTTTGTAATGGTCAAGTTTCTTGCCAATTAAAATTTAGTCCATTAAAGGAACTATTAATGGCAGCGGTTATGTGAGGTTGGGGGCAGTGTGACCTAACTTACGGAAACTGGGCACCAAATGAAAAAAATTAAAAAGTTTCTGGGAGACGAGGGGACCCAGCAGCTTCCTTCTCTTTTATTTCTCCTTCTCCCAAACCACAGCTTGCTGAAGGCACTTTCTGGAAGTTCATCAACAACGACACACTTTGTAAAATGTTCTGAAGTGTTTTATGCACTCATTAAAAATATGAGATTATGTATAACTATAACAAGATCTTACAATGTAAAAAAACTTTACAAGAATCTCTTATGATTTTAATATCTTACAATTCGTTTTTTTAATGTTTATTTATTTTTGAGAGAGAGAGAGAGACAGAGTGTGAGTGGTGGAGGGGCAGAGAGAGAGGGAGACACAGACTCTGAAGCAGGTTCCATGCTCTGAGCTGTCAACACAGAGCCCAACGCGGGGCTTGAACCCACAGACTGTGAGATCATGACCTGAGCCAAGTCGGATGCTTAATTAACTAAGCCACCCAGGTGCCTCTCTTACAATTCTTTAAAAGGTGTCACTGAAGGGTGCCTGGGTGGCTCAGTCGGTTGAGCGTCTGGCTCAGGTCATGATCTCACGGTCCATGGTTTGAGCCCCACATCGGGCTCTGTGCTGACAGCTAGCTCAGAGCCTGGAGCCTGCTTCACAGTCTGTGTCTCCCCCTCTCTCTGACCCTCCCCTGCTTGCATTCTGACTCACTCGGTCTCTCAAAAACAAATATATGTTAAAACCCAAATTTAAAAGGTGTCATTGACTTGTTAATCTCTGCGAACCTGTCCTTCCACATGAGGGGGACACGCCACACGTAACTGTGTCCTGCCCGTGCATCAATAAAACGCAGTTTGAGGAAACACAGTCACAGCAATGTGTGGCACCTCGTCTCCTGAGTGGCTCCCTCTGTGCTCCCCACTCCTGGCACCCTCCCTCACGCACGCCCCCTCCCCCACTGAGCCGGGGCTGCTCTGTGTGGTCAGCAGAGTATGACAGAAGTGAAGGCACATCACTTCCACGATGAGGTTATAAAAAAAAAACCACAGCTTCCATTTGGGCTCTTGCTCTCTCTCTCATTCTCCGTGTCTCTCATTCTCTCTTTCTATCTCCTTCTCGGGATCCCCTTGGAGAAGTCGGCTGCCATGTCATGAGCAGTCTTAGGAGAGACCGATGGGGCCAGATGAGTGCAGGCGAAGCGGACACTTAGTCCCAAGGAAGCCCTCAGATGAGACCACGGTCCCAGGCACAGCTTGGCTGCGCCCATAGGAGAGACCCAGGGAGGAGTGACCCTTCTGGGTCATGCTCCTGCTGGGACTGCTGCCATGTTTGGGGGCAGTTCCATCACAACAGACATCCTGTACTGAGATACTCAAACCAAGAAAACACGAAGCCAATGGCGATATTGGTACCTTGATGAACTCCTAGATAATTAAAATGAAAATTGGCAAACGTTTTGTGCATCTAAACTTGAAGAAAAACTAAAGCACAAGTATCCACACACGTTAAACTATACAGAAAATGTGTATGGATGTGTTTTCTCAAAGACCATGGAGAACCTGCAACAAAATCAACAGTTACACTTATTCATTTCAGTTTGCAGAACTACCTAAAACAAGAAAAACATCTGATTCTGTAAAATGGAAGCACACTATTTAATGAGAATGGTCAGTAATAAAGGTATAAAAATAATGGCACTGTGACTTAACACCACAGAACAAGGGAAGTGATTTATCTCCATAAACAACGGTGGTAGATTTGCAGAGATTTTAAACATGTCTGCAAATTCACCAACACTTCATGCCACAAGAGGTGGGCTCTATTTCATCTTCCCTTGGATCTGGGCTGACACGAGTGGTTTGGTGTTACCAATAGAAGATATTGGAAGTAAAGTAAATACAACAGACAAGGCCACTGCAGCCTCTACCTGCTTCTTCCGGGACACTCACTCCAAGGGACGTTAACTGTCATGTAAGTCTATCTACCTGCTGGAAAAGTCATGCATAGGCAGCACCTGGTAGCCATGGGAAGGGGCCATCTGCAATTCCTCCACTCAGTCACGTGATGACTGCAGACCAGCCCAAATGACCCCCAAATGAGAACCACCAAGCCGAGCCATTCCCAAATGCTTGAGCCATAAAATAAGATTGTATTGTTTTATATCACTGTGTTTTAGGAAATGTGTTAAGCAGCAGTAGTAATCAGAAGAAGTCGATTATAAATTTGGTACCAATTTTCACCAACCCTTATAGGCACATTCTTTGCTATAGGACATTAAGAAGTAGAGTTTTTGTCTCCTGTTTTGAGCCCGGGCTTGATTTCTGGCTTGCTTTGGCCCACAGAAGTAATGGTGTGCCGCTTTCAAGCTTAGGTATCAGTGGTCTTCTCTCCTTCCACACTTTCAGTACACAGCTGTAAGGATACACCCAGGTTAGGCATCCAGAAGACGAAAGACCGTAAGAGGCTCACCTGCCCCTACACTGTCCCACATGCTCCCAGACCAACCAGCTCCCAGCTGACCATAAACACGAGTGTGCCCTTCACTCGAGACGAGAACTGTCCAGCTGACCAATAGCACCAATAAACGTATCATTGTGCATGCCACGTGTTTGTGGTTGTTCGTTACACGGCATTACTGAGGCAAAGGATAGCTGATATAAACAATCATAACAAAAACAATGTCTTGGGGCACCTGGGTGGCTCAGTTGGTTAAGTATCCGACTTCAACTCAGGTCATGGTCTCGTGGTTCATGAGTTCAAGCCCCCCGGTCGGGCTCTGCGCTGACAGCACAGAGCCTGGAGCCTGTCTTGGATTCTGTGTCTCTGCCCCTCTCTCTGTGCCTCCCCCACTCATGTTCTGTCTCTCCCACTCTCTCTCAAAAATAAATAAGATATTAAAACATAAATAAAAGCAATGTCTCTGATAATCAATGTACCTCTTATACAACTTGAAAATGTCAGTTTGCAAAAGCTCAACTTTACATGTGTCAAAATTTCTTTATGGCTTACTGCAGACTAACTGGTATGCAACACTCTAACTTTGTTTTAGGAATTATTATGTAGCTTAACTAACGATCTATATCTCATACTGATGTATATAAAAGGACAGTGGTTTAAACTAAGTAATCTCACCCCAGAGTTAGGTTAACTGGCAAAGCCCCGTGCTGGAAGTAATAATTTGGTGGGTTGAGGAGGGGGTTTTTTTAATTGTTTTTCTTCTCTGGTAATAGTAATATTCCCTATTGTAGTTTTGGGACTGTAGAGAGAAGACAGAGTTGAGCCCACTTCTGAAAAGGTCGAGATAGGAACTACCTGGGTACATATTTTGACCCCATACTGCTTAGCAGACAGGCAATAAGGTTGAGACATCACCCAACAGCGGGGCTGATTTTACCCACACACTTTTCCTAATAATAGCCATGCAGTAATTATGTGCATGCCAACTATGTACCAAACTACTGTGGTGATCTATTTAAGTAATAGAAACAGAAATATCTACATCCAATACTTATTACTCCTAGGAAAAGACCAACTTAAATACTATTTACATCAATTCAGAAAGGCACCACCTCTAAAGCCAATAGCCAACCATATAATGAAGTGTTGAAAGGACATTTTTCGAACCATATTTATGGCCTTTATTCTAATCCTGATCCACAGCAGCTTACCCAAAATTTCCAAAGCAGCTATAATTCTAAGGAGACTAAAAAAAAAAAAAAAAATACACTGCTATTCAGTCTGCCCTCTTCCTAACCTTGTAACCCCAAGATGGTCAGCCATAAGGCTCAATATTATTGTCAGAGTTCAAAAGTTTTATTGCTCAAGTTACTTCTGGCTACTGGGTTTTCTCTTCTAGCTACTAATTTAACCCAACTGCATTCTAAAACAGATTCTGGCAATGCATTTAAAACTGTGGGCAAAACAAATAAGATGGCTCTGTGACCTCCAGGCAGGAACATGCCTGCCCGCCCAAACTGACATCATATGTTCTAGACGTGACACTGCTGCAGACCCCACCTGATGTACAGCCGCAGAGCTGGGTGTGGATGGACAAGCACATACACCAGGCGGAACAACAGCAAGTTTAAATAAAAGGTCAAGACAACGGCTGGAGAGAGGCCCCCGGGCAGTACGTGCGAATTTGGGAATAAAATGTGAGACTAGACCAAGTGACCTTTATGGGCTCTTCCAACCCTGACACTCGCTGACAAATAGCCACACAAATGGGAAAGGGGGTTGGAAACAAGACAGCGACAATCGGGCAGAGACACCCAAGCCTGTGAGAGCAATCCACAGAGCTCCTGGCTTTGGCTGCCTGAATGCCATTTCTCAGTCCTCGGGATAGAGACAGCTGCAAGGGAATGTCGCTCCCACCCTAACCATAGAAAATAAAGACAAACAGCTAATCTACAAAACCACAAGTTTCTGAGCCAATCAGAATGCTGAGGTCAGAAGGCACTGAAGTGAACTGAATTCCAAGGGGGATCAACGCGTCTGGGGGGGGGCGGGGAGAGGACACATGCACTTTCACCTCCGACAAAGAGTGGGAGAAACAGGTCATGGTCAGAAAAGCAGGTGAGGGGCAAGTAACTAAGATTTTAGCAAATGAGTGCGATTAGCTCAGGACCCCTGGACCCCCACACGGAGAGTCTGCCCTCCCCCCTCGCCCACTCTTCTTTACAGGCTTCCACCCAGTGCTCCTGAGAAAGTCAAGACAGAGCCAAGACCAGAGAGGGTCCTTCAGCACACAGGACTTGTGGGGGCTTGGTGAGAGAGCAAGGACGTCTTGAGAAGCCCGTGTGCACTTTGGGGGCCTGGCACATGTACAAGGAGGAAGTAGCTGCCAACGAGGGACAAGGTCTTCGTCAGCTCGGCCTGCTAGACTACAATACCAACTACTGGGGAGGGCCCAAACAACAGACATTTATTTCCTCCAGTTCTGGAGGCTGGCAAGTCCAAGCCCAAGGTGCCAGCAAGGTCAGCTCTTAGTGAGGGTCTGCTTCCTGGCCGCCTTCTGATGTGGTGGAGAGAGAAAGCATTCTGGAGTCTCTTCCTCTTCTTAGGGGGATGCAAACCCCTGTGTGGGGGCTCCGCTCTCCAGACTTCATCTACCCTTCATGACCTCCTGACGGGCCCCTCTCTTAATGCCGCCACATTTGGAGTTAGGGCTTCAACGTATGGATTTGGATTCTGTGGGGAACACAAAGATTCAGTCCATAACAAATGGGCACAAGACCTGCCTGTGTCGCAACCTTCTCTAATACCAAACAAAAGCCACCTGCTGCTGAGGACGGTGAGAAAGTGTTCATGTTCTAGAGGTGCCCCTGACATGAGGCAAAGGCTGGGAAAGAGGCAAGAAACCCTCCCAACCCTCACCCCCGCTTCCACCCCTCCTCACGTAAGGACGGCTGCTTTGGAGGGGTAGAAAGTACTCCCTTCGCTGGTACTGGAAGGGACTGGGTACAAGTCATTTCCCCCTGAACAGGGGCTCATGTCCAGGATCTTGAACTGGTATAAACCAGAAAGGGTAAGAAGATGTTTGTCTGTAAGGGGGGACTGTCCCCAAAGCCAAGGGACATGAGTGAGAAGAGAAAAGGACTTAATATTCCCAAGGAAACCCTGCTCATTCATAGACCCTGGGTTTCCTCAGGCCCCACCCGGAATGTCCTCTCCATGGGCTGACACAGAAAGAGTCAAGCACTAATGCTCTTTATGTTTATCTCCCTTACAAAACCCACAGAAACTCCAGCCATGTCTAGAACAAAGGTGACAGCTCTTCAGAAATCTTAGTCTAGTTCTGATGCCTCTGACCTCCTGCCAACCCAGTCCTGCCCGTGGGCTCACTGCGGGTGTCCGCCGGGCCCCAAGCGCGCGGCTACGAAGTGCAGAGTGTGCTATTCTTCCATCTGGTTGGTTGCTTCTCGAGACAGAAAGTTGAGTTCAGTGGGCCTCTTCCCATTCTCATCTCATGTCTTTCTAACCATGACCCTCATATCTCGGCCTGACGTCTTCTCCATATAGAACGATCATCCGCAGTGACCCTGGAATCTCGTCCAGACACGAACCACATCGCATGCGGTTACAGGCCAGCCCCTCACAGCTTCTCAGTATGAAAATACATCCTTTTCCACCTGCTTCTTCCCAACCTACCCAAACACCTTAGCTAAATGCCCTCTCAACATGTCCCGCAGAGCACGCTCCGTAAGGTCCCCTGGACACGATGCACCCTGCAGTGCTCTCTGCTCCCCCCTCCTGCCCGACCTGCTTCCCTCTGGACAAGAGAAGGGGACTGCACTGCCCACGGGCCGGCCGCCAGGTGCTTTCACACACAGTCAGTTCTCATTTCATCACTACCCTCGTTTTGTGCAAAATGGCCAATGGCTGGGAAATCGGGGGCTGGGATTGAACTGCTAACCCCACAGCCCACACCTTCCCTCCAGTCTTTCACGTGTCATTAGAGGGCCTAACGGGGTAGGGACAGTGAAGAAAAGCTGGGGTCCCTCCACCCCAGCCGGCGAGGCAGCAGGGGCTTCGTGAGACGTTTCTCCCAACCCCTTGCCCAGAATCACCGGCAGCAATTTTTCTGCCAAGAGGTGGGCAGCCAAGGGGGCTACTGCCCAGACCCATAAGAGCTCTATTCCAGGAGATGACAAAGTGACTCCCTTTTCAATTGCCCCTCTCCTTCACATCCTCTAAACTCCAATAAAGACCTACTCTCAGTATGCAGAGATTCACAGAAAGAAAGAAGGCAACAAACTGAAAGATACTGGGAAGGTAAATCCCTTCCCATTTTAATTTCAAGAATAAGCTTGCGTAGCCATAGCTTTTCAAATAATATCACTACGGGGTAAAAGCCTAAAGATTACCTTGATTAAGTCTGAGCCTAACAAAAAGAATCCTAACCAAATTGAGGGTTCTTTTCTACATTCAATCCGAATACATTTGGGTTAGATTGTAGATAGGAAAACACCACTGCTTATAAGTGAATCAGCAACCACACGCTACATGCACAAGAGGAAAACTTTTGATTTCTCGAGAAATGTGTATTTAAGCCAGCAAGGATACTATTTCCGGTTTCTGTTAACTTGTGTCCCCATCTTTTTTTTTTTTCTCCCTTGAATCAGCTCTAGTACTTTCATAAAGATAATATAAAGCAAACAACAGTTGCTTTGAGCACCTGAAGGACAAAGCTGCAGCTAAAGTGTCCGTTCTCTGGCTCATAAAGTTTTCTCGCAGAGATAAGAATGTAAGTTTTGAAGGTCCAAAATGTGTTTCGGCCTCCTTCATAAGCTTTCTAGATATTCACTACTTTTCAAGATACAACAGAGTGAAGTTCTCCTTCCCAAAGTGCCAACGGATCTTAAGGAATATGAAAAGTTCAAGGAAATGAAACTTTAAAAGAGCCTGAATTCTGAACACTGTTGGAAAATTACATCAACTTTCAGTTTCCTCTCCAAATGTGAATAGCTTTAAAAAGAGATGTATTCTCTTTCTGGCAAACTTTTTTCAGAAACCCTCACCGTTTTATTGTTTTCTCACTTACAATCAGATGGCTTTGGGACACTGAGTTTTTAAGAGCGAATCACTGCCCTCTTTTCTCATGTCTTTTCTACATAACTTTTAGAAGAAAAACAAAACAAAACTGAAAGCCCTCCACTAATTTTCTAATAGCTTGGAGTTTTTTCCAGTTGCCTTTGGGTAGCTAATCATGGAATCAAATCTGCAGATGGATTATTCATTTCCTATTCTTTTTCTAATTAACATGATCTATGAACATTTCTACGCAACATAAGAAACACCGAAATAATCCCTCTGCAGAAACCCCGGAAGACATTTACATAAACAACCGAATTATATAATGACTTAGGGATTTTGAAGGATTTCCTTCAAAAGTGAAATCCCAAATAAACAAAATGATCTGGGAGAACAATTTTAAGCCCTTAGCTACATAAAATGGTTTATCTTCGGCACATGTTTACACCCGTCCTCAGATACAGAATTTTAGTCATGTGGATTTCCAAAACCTGAATACACACACACACCACACACACACGGGAAAAATACTGTGCTTTCAGAAATTAGAATTCGTGAAAGTAGAATTTCATACATTTGCAAGTATATTTTCATTTTATGAATTTTATATATATAGACACACATATAACAATCAGCCCACTGAAAAAACACAGTAATTATAATTTCATATATCTCTTATTAAATGTTTTATGAACCTGAACTCAGGTTTCAAAATAATATGAAATCACCTACACTTCAAGTGTATTACACTCTCACATAAATCTTACAGATGAATGCCTTTAACACTCATTAGAAAACAAATTATAAAATTCCAGCCTTGGGACGCCTGGGGGCTCAGTCAGTTAAGCGTCCTACTCTTGATTTCAGCTCAAGTTCATGAGTTCAAGCCTCCCGCTGCGCTCCACACTGACAGTGCAGAGTCTGCCTGAGATTCTCTGTCTCCTTCTCTCTCTGTCTCTCCTCTGCTTGCTCTCTCTCTCTCAAAAAAAAAAAATAATAACATAATATAGAATTCCAGCCATGACTTCCCTCTTTGAAAGACATTTCCAGAAAGCTTCAACCAGGTAGCCACTAAATGTAATAAGGGCACAAACATCCACCAGGCTGTTTACACACAATATTCTTTAACTGAGCCTTGTAAACAAGCAGAGGGCACCGGGCCCTCAGCCTGGCGTGTGGCACTGCAGGCACCACAGGTGCCCCCCATAGCAGCTGGATGAGAGGGGCTCTGCTCCAGGCTAAGGGATGGCAACTGCCACCTGGAAGTGGCGATCCACCTGAGCGGGAGGGAGAGCTGCGTGGTGATGGCAAAATATTCAGAAGGGATCGTCTTGCAGGAAAGGCTGATAAGTACAATCAAATGGAACCTTCTCCATAAGAAGAGGAGGAGAGTTTGCGTCCCTCCCTCCCTGAAAGGAGCATCTGTCACTTGCAAAGCTCCGCATCAGCCATGCCATCAGACCCCTCCTGCTGGGGCTGGGGGAATGGCTCAAAGGTTCACAAAAGTCACTCCCTGAGTGCCCAAGAACTGGCTGGTTGTCCTGCCACTCAGTTCCTGCCTTTGCCTCATTTCCAGGAATGTATTCAAGGAATATTTACTGTGTCCTATATACCAGGCCCTGCAGATACAGAGGAGACGGAAATCAGGTATTTCCTCCGGCCGCAGGGAGTATGTAAGTAACTAGGGAAGGTGGTGAGGAGCTGGGAAAGCATGTAATAGGATCACTTGACCCAGCCGAGGATTTGGGGAAGGCTCTGCAGAGATCAAAAGGACAATTAGGGATTAAGTAATGGACTGGAGTCTTCCAGCATGGGTACTGCCATGCAAAGGCTTGTGGTGAGACAAAGCAGGGCAAAATCGAGAAGGCCAGTGGGTCCAGGGTCAGGACACCCAAGTGAGGCATGATGTAGAAGCAGCAGGGGGAGGCAGAGGGGCCCTGGAAGGAGGAAAAAGCTCTAGGTCATGGGTCATGGTGGGGAGGGGGGCAGGCAGGCTGGGAAAGGCATGAGGGATGTGAAGCTTTATCTGATCTACATTGTGAAAAATTCACTCTGGCTGCAGAGCGAACATTTGGCATGGAATCTGAGTGGATAGAGCGAAACTAGTGTGATGGCTGCTCCGGTAGCCTCAGGGAGAATTTTGTAGCTTATGTTACAGTGTCAAAAATGGAGCTGGACCAAAGTAGTAACACTCAAGAAATATTGAAGAAGCAAAATCCACAGGACTAACGATAGACAGTATATACGTTTTGTGAGGGATGACTTCCAAACTTGAACACGGACCCTGGCCAAGATACAGAGAAGGAGAACCATCATGGCACCTGGGGATGTCACAGTGATAGTAAAGAATGAGAGACCAAGATTCTGAATCCAGTTCGATACCATACCTGAGGTTTCTTTCTTCCTTCTCCAAAAGAGGAGAAGCAGAACTAGATCTAGGGAGAAGACAGGAGAAATTATTCTTATCTATGAATCTATAAAGTACCTGGCTTGTCTAGCATAAAATCCTATTACCAGAAAAGTCAGAACTTGGGGCACCTGGGTGGCTCAGTTGGTTAAGCATCCGGCTTCAGCGCAGGTCATGATCTCACGGTTTGTGGGTTTGAGCCTCACGATGGACTCTGTGCTGACAGCTAGCTCGGAGCCTGGAGCCCATCTTCGGATTCTATCTCCCTCTCTCTCTGACCCTCCCCTGCTCGCGCTGTCTCTCTGTCTCTCAAAAATAAATAAAAAGCATAAAAAATAAAAGAAAAGTCAACGCTTGAAAGCACTTGAAACAACAAATCTTATTATTCCACGGACTCTGAAAACCAGCCCCTTCAGTACAACGTATTGTGAAGACATAGTCTCCAACGATGATGATAATGATGATAATGAAACTGTCATGCCATAATGATTACCAATATTAAAAGGGAATTACTATTTTACCGAGAGCCTCGTAGCAAGGAGAGGAATGGGGGGCTTAATCCTTAATGACTACCATGCAGCTGATGAGGCAAATGTAGCTCAGAAATGTTCAATCAAAATGTGTCCTGGTAAAGATTTAAAACAACCCCCTTCCGTGTCCACTGTCCTGCTCAAAGCTCTAGGATCCCTTTCATAATTTCTATTCTAAAATTTTTCTTGCTTTCTGGGTAGAGACATCTTTACTCATGAGTGTACACTGGTGTCTTTGAATTTCTTAGTGCTTCCCAAGCACAGAATCTGGGACAGCACATTTCCTCCCACCTGGCCTTAAATACACAGCACTTACACATCTGGCTGTATTTCCGAGCCAAAAGAGTATATATAAAATCTCCCATAATTTACAAATGACACAGAAAGGGAGAGAGAATTAAAGTGTGTCTTTAAGTTATTCTCTGAAAACCTTAGTTCTTCATTTTTAATCAGATTGGTTCAGATAATCTTTCCTACTCATACTTTTGTGCCCAGAGCCACCAAAATCCTACGTCTATGGAACCTCAGATAAATTCACACACATAATGTACACTCATAAGTAAAAAACTTAGACAGAAAAAAATTAGGTAATAAAAAAATGTGACAGGTGGCTTGTTCTTGATTCATTGGTTTATTGAACAGCCTCAACTTCAAAGAAGGATGATCTCTGGTTAAATAAAAAGCACTGTGATGGGGTCTCTGGTTAAGTTCCCTAGAAGCAGAGTCTGAGATAGGAATGTGGATACCGTCCTCCAGAGAAGGGGTAGCTGTGAATCTCAGCAGTCTACACTCACAGTGGCAACCCAGACAGGGGCCTCAGCAGTGCTTTACCGGCTATTTTTACAAGGTAAACTTACTTTCTTATAAAATGTTTCTGTCTATGGAGCGCCCTGGAAGCTTATGATGCCCCTCCCCTCTACTGAGAAGAAACTGAAATTCGGAGAGGTGGAATCAATGAGCAGAGTTGGTACTTTAACCCAAATCTTCAAACTTCAACTCCCATTTATTCAATCTGACAGCCTGAAAACTTTCCCAGTATAAAATATGTAGAAATGTTGGATAAAATATAATAAACACCATTTTACAAGCCTGGTTGAGCTCAGAGAGAGCACAGATATGTTCCAAGGCCAAAAAGAAAGAGGAAACGAGTGGTAAGCATGTGTTGGTGCCCAGGTAGCCCCTGGGAAGAAGGAAATATAGGAGTTTGGATTTTAATAGCCAGTGGGGGTTGAGGGTTTAATCCTGGACCCAAAAGCAGGCCAGGGTGAGAACTAAAGCCCCCATAAAAAGCTGGAACTTCACAGGGCTACCCTAAAGGGATGAGCCAGAAACAGAGTCTACCCACCAGCACAGTGAGATGAGTAAGGATGATCATCTTAGTGTGAGTTCTGGGTGGAAAAAAAAAGAAAGAAAAATAAAACATTTCAATGTGAATTCATAATTGGGAGCTGATGCTCCCTTTGGGTTTGGAGGTCAAATCTATACCATTGGTGAGTCTGGGAACCATCAGGACAAGAGATTAACGTAAGTACCTTCAGGTCAGAGAGCTCCTGGAGCACCACTCAGAAGTAAACAGAAAACCTTTCTGTAAATAAATAACCAGACCCCAAAGAAGCCTACAGATAAAATCCACTGAAGATGAGCCCACAAATGAAAACTACAAAATACCCAGTGGGGAGAAATCTATCATGATCGCATCAATAGACATAATAACAAGCAAAACTAGATCCTCATGTTTTCAAGGATTCCTTCTCCCATTTAACTTCCAAGAGATAAGGCTGATAAGGCAGCTTTACTCACGAACCACAGAATTCATGGAGATGCAAGCTATGCTCTAGTTCATTAATTTAAAAGAGCTATATAGTTGCTCAGAAGTTTCTCCTTGATTTTGGCTTTCAGGAAAAAGTGACCATGGCTTTCTAATCTTGAAAATACAAGGAGTTATCAATATCTTTTTAGATCATTTAAATATAGACCTAGCTGGAGGCAAGCAAGTGGAATGATTTTCTTCCTTAATTCCCCTAGAGTCTGAGGATTCTATGAAGATTCCTCTAAAGCCACATGTCTCAATCTGCTTTATAAAAAAATCTGATCTGAAAATGTTATGCAATCATTGGCTATAATCAAAAAGAGGGTGGGTGAGGAGGCTGCCTTGTTTGCCAACCAAAACAGTAACTAGACTATAAAAAAAAACCAACTTTTTTGTATTTGGCAATCTCTCTCACTCTGAACCACAGATGATACAAATATCCCTTGAAGAAATCCAAAGTGGCTTGTTGTAAACAAATATATAATCATCCCTTATGACTGCTAGTGCAAGTCACAGACAATAGCCAAGTCTCATAGTATGAGACGAGGACACTTTCCAGCTTATTCTCAAAGCCAGCTTGTTAACTAAATACAGGGAAAGGGAGACTTCTCTTTGCATAATAAAAAGATTATCTGGCTGATATTCAATGGTTTATTCTAACTAAGAACCAAAATGGGAGAGGAAGAAAGTTGAAGTAAAAATGTGTAGTTAGTTAAGAAAGACAACTTTAAGTACTGATAGTGATGCAGTAGTAATTTGCAAATATTGGTCCACTGAATCCTCACAAAATCTTATGGCTTCTGAACCAATTTACAATGAGAAAACTGAGGCCCAGTGTGGGTCAGTCACTGCCCACAGCCACAGTGCCACTGAATGGTACAGCCTTACTCAGGTCTGTCTGCCTCCAAAGCCTAGAATTTTCATTAAACTCTGTTCATAGAATCTATATTCACACCAAAGGCTCATGAGGCTATGGGGAAAAAAGGCTCTTCCTCCCCTAGGATTAGGAAGTTCTGATACTTGCAGGCTTTAAAGTTTTACTGAAATATTTCACATATTGGCACCTTACAAGCTGGACAGCATTTATGGATACTAAAACATACACGTCCCCCAACAAACTGGGTACAGAAGGAACATGGCTCAACATAATAAAGACCATCTACAGCAAATTCACAGCTAACATCACACTCAGGAATGAAAGGTTGAAACCTTTTCCAATAAGATCAGAACCAAAACAAGAGTATACTGTCACCACTCTTACTCAGCCTAGCCCTGGAAGTCCTAACTAGAGCAATCAGGCAAGATAAGGAAATAAAAGTCATCCAAATCAGAAAGGAAGAAGTGAAATTATCATTATTTGCATAGGATATGATCTTAGATATAGAAAAATTTTAAAGGCTCAACCAAAAATATTTTGGAATGAATGAACAAATTCGGTAAAGTTGCAGGATACAAAGTCAACACACAGAAGCAGATGCTTTTCTATACACTAATGATGGAATATATGAAAAAGAAATAAAGAAAACTATCCTGTTCACAATAGCATCAAAAATAATAAAATACTTAGAAAAGTAAATTTAACCAAGGACATAAAAGATCAATACAACAAAGACTGTAAGAACTGGATGAAAGAAACTGAAGAAGATCCAAACAAATGGAAAGATACCTTGTGCTCAGGGATCAGAGTTAATATGATTAAAATGTCCACACTACCCAAAGCCATCCATACACTCAGTGTAATCCCTATCAAAATTCTAGTGACATTTTCCACAGAAATAAAAACAACAACCTAAAACTCATATAGATCTCCAAAAGGCCCCAAAATAACATAAGTGCTTCTGAGAAAGAACAAAGCTGGAGATATCTCACTGCCTGATTTCAAACTACACTACAAAGTTATAATAATCATATGGCATGGCACTGGCATAAAAACAAATACAGAGATCAGTGGAACAGAACTGAGAGCTCAGGAATAAAGTCTTACATATATGGACAACTAGTATTTGACAAAAGAGAGGAATACTCAATGGGGAAAAGATAGTCTCCAATAACTGGCGTATTCAGAAAACTGGGTAACCACATGCAGAAAAATGAACTGGACCTTTATATTATTCCCCTTACAAAAATTAATTTTAAATAGGTTAAAGACTTAAACATAAGACCTGATACCGCAAAATGCCAAAAAGAAAACAGGGAGGAAGCTTCTTGACATTGGTCTTGGCAAGATTTCTTTGGATATGACATCAAAAGCACAAGCTACAAAAGCAAAAATCAACAACTGGGCCACATCAAACTAAAACACTTCAGCACAGCAAGAAAACCCAGTCAATATAAGGAAAAGGCAACCCACAGAACAGGAGGAAATATCAGCAAATCATAAATCTGGTAAGAAGTTAATATCCAAAATATATAAAGAACTCACACAAGTCAATAGCAAAAAGAGAGGAGTGGGGAAAAGAGAGAAAGAGAGAAATATAATCTAAAAATTGGCAGAGGAACTGAATAGACATTTTTCCAAAGAAGACAACCAAATGTCCAACAGCCACACAAAAAGATGCTCAAGATCACTCATCATCAGGGAAATGAAAATCAGAACCACAGTGAGATACCACCTCACACCCATCAGAATGGCCATCATCAAGAAGACAAGGGACAACAAGAGTTGGTGGGGACGTGGAGAGAAGGGAACACCAGTGCACTGCTGGTGGGAATATAAAGTGGTGCAGAAGAGAGGAATGGAGAAAGGGAAGGAGAAAAGGAGTGAGGGAGACAAGAGCCAATAAAAGAAGAGGCAAACAGAACAAGTCTTTCTAGGCTACTTCATCCACATCCTCTAATTTACATGCTGATACCTCTCCAGTTTCTATGGAGGATTGCAAAAGACTTCCCTGAACAAAATGGAACAGCTCAGCTGTGGCGTGCCACTTCTGCTCCCACCTTATCACCTCAATAGAGGTCAGTTAATAAACTGACCACTTTGGGCCAAAAACCCATGTGTGGTGTGACTGAAAGATACAAAGGAGAACAAACTATCGCCCTGGCCTTCAGGGACACTTAGACCCAATCTGGGCAAGTTGGACTTTTAAATGATCAGCTAGAGTACAAGACAGAGAGTGGTAAAAGCCATAGCAGCAGCATGGATTAAGGGCTATGGGCAATCAAGAAAGAGAGTTGGCTCCTGTTTGAGCGAACAGAAGTTAGAATAGAGATCAAAGGAGCCGGATTATAGCGGCCCCGAAAGCAGAATCGGCCTTCACTTCCTACAGGCCCCAAACACGTCCTCTGTTCCCCCCAGAGACATCTCTTCATAAATCGCCATCATTCAGTCACTGCCATGACTGTGCTAAATTACTACCTTGACCTGGGATTTTGCATACCTTCTCTCCATTACCCACATTCTACCTGAATTTTAAAGTCTTTATTTCAATGCTACCTCTTCCTGCATTGCTTTTCCTGACCACTCCAAGCCTCAGTCATTTCCCTCTCACCTCAATTCCTAGGAGTTAATCATAACAAATGTTGAGCACTGTTTACTGTAGGCTAAGCACCTTCTGCAGTGTCTGATCCTGGTGAATTCCCCTTCTTGAACCTACCCCGCTCCCTGCCTTCTATCACATCACTGTCCTGGTTGTCTTCTTGCGTCTATATGGCCTGCTCACCAACCCAACGTGGGTAGTCCCCAAGGATCCATGCTTGGTCCTCAATCTCACTCTTGACCCACTTTCTAGGCTACTTCATCCACATCCTCTAATTTACATGCTGGTATCTCCCCAGTTGCTATCTCCAGGCCAGAGCTTGCTCCTGACCTGACCATCTGTGTACCATTTCCTCAAACATAAATATTTATACCACAAAGTAGGTATCCATAAATACACCCCATTAACCTCCCTCCCATTCACCATCACCAAGCCTGCTCCTCTTCATGTATCCATACCTTAACAAAAGGGGAAACAAACAAAATCCCTTCTTAAAAAAAAAGAAAGAAAGAAAGAAAGAAAGAAGAAAGAAAGAAAGAAAGAAAGAAAGAAAAAGAAAGAAAGAAAAACAAAAATAGCCACTGCTCTCTTATCTTGGCTCTGGGGCAAGCTGAAAGCTAAGTTGTGTAGCGTAGACATACCCTCCTCCCCCTTATTCACCCCATCCACACGGAATCTGCCAACCTCAGCAGATCCCACTTGCCTAAAACCCCACTCGGCTTTCACCAGTGTGCCTGCATGGTTCCGGCTCTTTCCCTTCTCTCTCATCTGGTTTATTTCTATATCTGCTCCCAGTCTCCATACCAGCCTTTTTCAAGTCATTACCAACCCTGGCTTCAAGAAGAACATTCTAAAACTCAACTTTGACCACTTTGCCCACCTACTTAAATGGATTGCCATCCTTCAGGATGATAGCCAAACACCTAACTCTTCAGTGTTAGTGGAGTGCACAGGCATGCTCTTTATGAACGGGCCACTGATCACCTAGCCGCCTCGTCGTTTGACATTGACACCACTCCTACCCTCCCTGACACCCATGTCCTCCTCATGCACTAGGTTCTGCACATACTGAATGACGGGCAGTCCTCAAAGATCAACAAATTGGCCTTCACATGCATGTTCTTCCCATCTGATTGCCTCACTTCTCTCCTACATATGACCAATTCCTCCCCGTCCTTCGAAACTCAATGCAAGCATCAGCTTCTCTGGGAGGCCCTCGCTGCTCGCTTCTTCCATAAAACCTACACCCTTCTGTGGTCTCACAGCATCCTGTATCATTTCCATCATACACTTATTCACCCTATATTCTAAGCACTCATTTTTCTCATAGTCTTCCCTTCAGGCAGGGGCTGAATTGTTTTAGATTTTATATTCCCAAGGCATACCACAAAGCCCATAATAGGCATTCAGTGAATATCTGTTGAATGAGTGAAAAAAAAATTAGGAAGGTTTTTTAATATGATTCTTTGCTTTTCCTATGTATTAACCTTTGTGTTCACCAGTGTGGGTAAAAATAAATAAGCAGTATATAAGACAGTGCCTTTTGAACTGTTCTAGTTATCAGAAAACACTGGCTTTAAGGAACAACACTGTATGGTGAAGGGCCTGTATGTGGGGGGGCACATACCCCTGAATTTCACTTCTGAGAGCTGCCAGCACATTATTCATCCTCAGTATGCTTCATTTTCTCCCTCTCAGCTCTTAAACTGCGACTTGACTTATACATTATAAACCTTCAATTTCTAGACAATTGTCAAGATACGTTTCTAAGGCAAAAAACTACCTCCCTTCTAGGTGTGTGGATGCATGTGCTGAAGAGAAGACCCAAGTCCCACATGGATTCTCATTTTAATCTTGCTCCTGGATAAGGATTCAAAACCCCCTTCCAGGTTCTTGGGCCAGAAATGTCACCCGAGAGCACTCTGCCCAAGCACCGCGGTGGGAATTAGTGCAGTCACCCACCATTCTGTCCTCCTTGTTTGTTGAGTGATTAAACCACAGTTACTTTAGGCCTAAACAAGATTAGAGGGATGATAAATATTTTCTTGATGATAGTATATGCAGGTGTAGTTAAGAGCCAACCTTTGTTTTGCTTATAATAAACTACCTCTGGAAGTAGAACAAAATGAATGGCTATATATTACTTCAACCAGCCCACAATGAATGAGCAGAATGAATGAATCAATATTATTACATAAACATTTATCTCACCTGACATAACAGTTACACAAATCAAGTCCATGGGTTTTATAGCTCCATTAGAATGCAAAAATACTTAATCTGAGCAAAACTGGAGTATTTTAGAGTCACACTAATCATGGGCTACAGACCTGCAGAGAGCCCCCGCCCCCACCCCGACCCAGTCCATAACCCCATTTAAGGGTATAGTTCTTTAAAAATCCCTGGGTAAAATATAGCAGGTGTTGAGAGGACTTTTTTTTTTCATGTATGGCAGGAAAAAAAAATTCTTAAGCCCTAGTACAGAGCTTTGAGCCCTGCCCCAAACGCACCCTTTAAGAAAACATATTCACACTAAGTCCAAGAAGTCAAACAAGGAAGCACTTTGTGTCTCAAATCAGAAGCAAATCCATGACATGCTCTCACTCATGAGCAAGGCAACCTCCAAAGTTAAGCAGCCTTGTCCGGGAAGTCCCAGGGAATGCCCTGCATGCCCCCAAAGACCAGAAAATTCAGCCTCTTCACCCCCTTGTGCATTTACACCACAAGCCTTCCTGTCCTTAATGTTCCCCCACTCAGCTCACACCTCCATGCTAACCCCGACACTCTCAAATATTTCTTACGACCCCTTTGTAAAATTTTGAGACTTATTTTTCCATTGTAAAAAAATATATGTTACAAGT